>NW_026708079.1:0-13927 GCF_902713425.1 Acipenser ruthenus
TGTAAAACAACTGGACTGTCAACAAGGTCTGATAAACGCGTGTGTCCAGGTGGCTAAACGTGGGAGGAGTTGAAGCCCAGTTTAAATTTGAACTCAATCGTGGGAAACTGCACTTACCCAACAGGCTCTCAGACAGATGTAATTCTTCACTTAATATTTGTTTGTTCCGAAACCAGAGACTCCAGACAGAGTGAATGTGTGTATTGTTGAGTCCCAGACAGCCAAACAAACTGACACAGCACGCTGCGTTTAAAAAACACGTTACTTTGGCAAATGGAAAACTCATGATAGTGAATCAATGTACACTGTATTTAACACTACTGCCCATCACAACGAAGGAGTGAAGAGTTTCAGATGCCATTTCCATTGAAACATTTCCTTACTATATTATGACGTTCGCGCTCATTCAGAATTGCTCCATGTAGTTGTTTCACGTCATGTTCTGTAAATGCCTTGAGAGGAGAGCAAGGAGAGTTGCTTTCTCCAGCTTGACTGTTGTCTTTGCTTCCTGATTCCTGAGAAGAAGAAAAAAAAAAACACGCGAGACTTTGACCTTTCCACTTTGTTGGCTGATCTTACCTGCCGCTACACTACACCATAGTCCTGTTTTTAAAGCCCCTTTAGATTAATTCAGCCAAGCTTCCCGTTCAAGGACTGTTTTTCTTTGCAGTCCTAAACTTTTGAGAATTTTCACACTTTCTTTTTTTTTTCTTAGTGAGCTACACCATAGCTCAAGAATGCCTGCTTTCCACCTGGGGGCTGTGTGCACTGCTTCCGGTCTGTGCATCCCCACCACACGTGAAAGCAGTTTGGTCGCATTTTTTTTTAAAACGATTTAATGTTTATGTTTATGTGTTTGTTATACTAGATGTTAGGTGTTCTGTGTTTATCTTTAGGCCAGACTGGGTCAGACAGACCTCACTGGAGTAAAGCAAAGCACATCCACATGTGGGGATGGTGAGACAGAAAGACTTCCTTAAATGTCTTTCCATTAAATGTGAACACAATTTTTTTTTTTTATCACATATGCTCCCTGTGCTACAATTAAGCTTGTACATTACTGTAAAACTATTTTTTGAACAACAATTAAGGGAGAGATTGGTATCACCTACTTACTAAAGGCCTCTATTTGTCTCCAATGTAGGTACAGTGTAACAAAATGGAAATTGGTATATGAATTTGGTTGCACCTCCAGTGCTTGGCCACCAGGTGGGGCCAAACGCTAGCTACACAACCTATTGGAATTCATGGTAATAAATAACAGGTTAACCACAGTATCAAGGCTTCCCAGAAATCCCCATTAACAACAGTGTTTGGCAGAGAGATGGGGATGCTGCTAACGAATCATCCCTCTCCCTGCTCTTCCTGCAATCCACGTAGCCCCCCCCCCCGCCCCACACTGGTTTGAATGGAGCCTGTTGTGTAGTCGAAAGAGAGAGGGGGGAGGGGAATCGCTTTAAAAACCCTGGCCTCTCAATGACCTCGCTCTACCAAAACATCTGCTTTTTCCATCCAACACCCCTCCATCTCCCCTCCTTCCCTCCAAACTCATCAACCCTTCTTGTCATCATTTTCACTTTCGACGGTGACCACAAAGTAAACGGGAGATGCGAAAAAGATCAATGGGCCACTGCGGACCGGAAAAGAGAATTTGGGACCCCCCTCCGCCCCCCTCAGTCTGCCTTCCACCCATGCTTCTTCTGCCCTGCCTGTCACAACAGTTCTGCCGCAGGTATTTTTCACTCCTTTATTAGTGCAGGAACGTCCTCATTTTCACAGGCTAGCATGACTGGGGACCTAGTGGACATCAAAGAAACCTACATGGTTGCTGCGTTTTTATATTTGTAGCTGTGCGTTGAAGCCGTAAGCACTTGGTATTAAAGGCCCATTCATTGGACAACTGGTCAAAGCATTTGAAGCTTCAAAATGACAGTGATTGTAATGAGAGCAGTGCTAGCCAATGCTTTCAAATCTATTTATTACCTTGTGTCCCTGGACTCTAACCACTGGTCCACACTTCCTTCCTCCCAGTCCCTTAGTTCTAACCACTAGGCCATCCTACCTTCCTACCCAATCCCTCATCTCTGACCATTAGACAAAACTGGCTCCCAGTCCCTCAACCCTAACCACAAAGCCGCACTAATGTACTCCCAGTCTGTTAGCTTTAACCACATGGCCACATCTTATTCTTTCCATTTAAAAGTCCCCTCACTGAATTTCAAGCTGCTGTTTATGGTGGTTGTGTTTTTTCCATTTGACCGTTAAAAGGAGCCTGGACTGGTAAACGCGGGCTGATTAAACCTTCCGCCCCTCAGGAAAATCCCTTCTTTATTTGTGCAGGAGCACTGAGCACTCGCTGGGAGAGGCAGGTGGGCTCCAGTTTTCCAAGGGGAATAAGCAGTGCGACGGCACTACCCGACTAGGTTACACATTGGAGCAGGTGCCTGTGGAGCTTACAGGAGCAGTGGAACGTGCAGGAGCCTGTACTGCACCTCGCTGCACCCCGATGCCTAGCTCCTGAAGTTCAACCTACAGTCAGGCTGCAGGTGAAGGAGCCTCTAACCGCTTCCCTTTACCCTTCATCTGCGCAACAACATTCTTGCGGACATTCTAGTATGATGTCATTATTACATCATTATATTTTCCTGTGAGGGTACGATTGGACTGATGATGTAACAGCTGGGGAGGAGGGATCAAGCCTGATGATGAGGGAGATGGCCATACACTAGCATTGCAAAGAGGACACCTAGGAAACTATGGTGGTTCAGGTGATGCCCTGTTATTGCTGACCATGTTTGAATGTATCACAGCTTCTTCCCTAAGCATGGGGGTGGGGTCTCATTTAACACTCATCTTCTCAACAGAACAGTTTCAAGAATCTTTTCACCTTCCTCTTCTTGATCAAGTAGGGCTTGACTGGACCAAGAACCTTCATGTTGCAACATTGAATCAAAGATCAGCATTTATTACTAACCAAGAAAATGATATTGTGTTTTATTTTAAAGAGTGTGGCTACTTTTTTATTCTTACTGAAAGGTGGTGTTTAAAAAATATAGACCCCTGGATTTAATAGCTACTTACTTGAGTGTCTGTCGCTGCAATATCTTTTCAACATATTAATATTCATGAAGCATGGGTCATCATTAATCAGCTAGGGAACTAAAGCGAAGAGTCAGACAGCTCTGCGTGAACCCCCACTGGAACCCTGACAGAGAAAATCAAGGAGTGGCAGGACAGGGAGAGGAGAATGGGGAGTCAGGATGAGCGATCGCTACTGAATAGCCGCAGTAGCGTTCCAGTTTTAAAATGATTGTGGATATCCAACTAGAACCATCGAACCCCCATTCTATAAGGTTCCCTGTAGGGGGTGATATGATCAGAATTTGATACCCCAGCCCCCAACCCTCAGCCTACAAAAGAAAAACTAAAACGTGAGTGCTCCGTGCTCACAACAGAGGTCTTTAATAGCATTCCTGTGACTACACGGGATAAGGAGCGAAGTGGGAAGAGTCTCACGGTCTCTACATATTCCCGGCACTGATCTTTTCTAAATGATATTGCTGTCAAAACATTTGTACTGGGATTAAACGCGGCTGCTGTGGGATGGATAAATTAGAAATGTATAAAAAACGATTCCTTTGCAAGAAAAAAAAAAGGTGATTAATGTTGTTCTGTCTCTCTTTCTCTCTCTGGGTCAGTAATCAGATCACTACATCTACTCTATGTGAGTGATAACAATGGCAAAATAAAGGGGGCTGAAGATAAATACGTGATGTCTTCTGTCTACTCCTCCACCACTAATGCTGGGATTTCTGCTCCAACACATCTCCCTGCTCTTTCCAGTCACATCGCAGGACACTCAGGCCCCCTCAATGGCTTTAATATGGACCTACTCAACACTCCAGTGTCACTATTGAAGCCCTTTGTTACAGCACGGTTCTTGAGTTCATAATGAGATATGCAATGCTGCTGCCATGCAGTCTGCTCGGATCCCAAGGACGACACTATTAAGGCTATGGTAAGTGAGTGAATAATCAAGCACAGAAGGTCTGAAACTCCTCCTAAATAAACATTGGGATGTGCAGACGCTGCCTTGCTCAGCTGTGTCTTATCAAAACTCATAATAAAACCAGGAATGGATCCAACTGCTATGCAATGGGAGTCTTATGTCCATCCCCACAGTATTCTTTGAAAATGTGATAGATACAGTTTGTATAGTGCCGCTTCCTTTCGGGTGCATGAGTACAGTAAGGATTTACTGTGGTGCCCATCAGCATTAACACCTTCTATTCATTTCAAGCATCAATGTTCTTGTCCTTCTACCCCTTATTCTTACCATCTCCAGTTCCAATGCAATCAAGCATGTTGTGTTTTACACGGAACAAACATTATTCTCATATTTTTAACCACTTTAAGTGTCCCCATTTGTTTGAAAAAATATAGTACGTTTCTGTATTTGTACCGGTGATTATTGCTTTGTAGAAGAAATAGTGTAAACTTGTTCATGTGTATAGCTATTTTTTGTGTAATTGTAATTAGAATTGCAATTACTGCAGCATCATTGAAACTACAACTGTAACTGAACAAAATATCATTGTAAATGTAATTGTCATTTCAGCAAACAATGCAACTGCAATTGCAAATTTAATTGATCCCAGGTCTGGCAGGAGGTAGACAAAATATGGGCAAAATCACCTTTAACCTTTACGTCTATTGAGATTTCACCTTAGTGTATGGTGCCACCTGGTGACCAAAAGCTATAACACATTTTGGATGAGATTATAATAGGCCACAGTGCCATCCAGCGGTCATAAAAATGTTTTTTTTTTTTTTTTAAATAGCTTTGAGGACATAAAAATCTTAAACATTGACTTGAATTGCAAGAAAGTCTTGAATACCTTTAAATGACAGCTAACCCGAGAGCTTGCCCATTTGAACCAGGTAAGTTGCTCGTTGGAAGCAGATACAAAACTTGTGATCTAAAGCATCTGTGCAGATATTTGCGTGGAATATGTTGCAGTCTGCCTTACCAGCAACAAGACAGTTTTAATGTCAGAACGGATCACTTGTAGATCCAGTTTTTTTTGTTTTTGTTTTAGTATTGTATTGGTGAACCCCCTCAGTGTTGTTTGTAAGGATGTCCAGGGGGCAACCGGTAACCAGTGAGAATATCTATAGCAGCAGAATGCTAAACCATCACCATGCATCTGCAACACACACACACAGGACGGCTTCTGAAAACTTCATTCGCTATGAAGGTGTAAAACAAGGGCATGTGAAATGCAGCACTTATAAATACACATGTGAATCTAGGGAGGGGAGTGGGGACATAAACTCTCGTTTAAAAGTAAAAATCATACAGGCACGGTGTGATTGTGAATGTTGGGAGCTGCAATTCATTTTATATGACAAGGTGCAAGCTTTTATAGTTTGTCTTCCTAATATCACAATGCATTTAAGCAGTAATGGAATTATATTGAATACAGCACCTAAACACATGTGACAGGACAAGGTTCATAATCATGCATGTGCTGCAGATGTTTATCAATGTGTATTTTATATGGGATTTGACTTGAGTGATATTATTACCAGCAAACCCTCTGCTTTGATAAAGCTGGTCTAATACAGAATGCGCTTTTTTATTCTTTGTGCTCATTGGTGGTCTTGGCAGCTTTCTGATGACACAAAAAAAGTTAAACTGAGAAAACAAACTAATCCGAATTAAAGAGGTTATGGAGATGCAGATTCACTTCCTGTGTCAACAGCAACAGCTTAAACTCGCTTCTACACATATGGTGCTGAATCCTTGTACTGGCATGGGAAACACTGTGACTATAAAAGAAATATCCACGTGACACTGATGAAGCCTATATGTGCATATCACCATTATTTACTGCTGGGACCAGGATCATAGTAGCATTGCAGCATATTAGCATTGAACAGAATTCTATTGTCTCAGTTTTAAAACCTGATTTTTCTCCTACCTGATTTTGCTGTATTTGTATGGTATGCAGTAATGTGAGAGAATAGATCGCACCTGGTGGAAAACACAGACAGAATGAATACAGGGTTTAATAGCGTGCCATTTACTTTGCTTTAGTTCATTTCATAAATATAGTCTGATATGCAGTGTGTTCTGCCTGTGCAGTACAGAATGGAAGCAAGTCACGTCATGGCTACAAGACATTGTGTCTTTTTTACAGCAGAGGAAATTGAACCTTTGGGTGGGTGGGATCCATTGCTCATTACATTAAACATGTTCAATAATTCTTATAAGCCTAATAATGGATTCTGTTCAGCAATTTCATATTATATATATATATATATATATATATATATATATATATATATATATATATACACACAGACACACACAGTTGTAGTCAAAAGTTTACATACCCAAATGGAAATGCATAATTTCTAGAAAGGAATCGAAAACAAAGAATTTTAGGGAAAAATATTTTGTACCAGAAGTTTTGCTTTTGTGGATGAGGAAAAAGTTATAAGAAATAGAGGTCTACATTTATTTATTTCAGCAATTAGTTCTTTTTTATTTATTTATTTTTTACAAAACTCCAAAAATGCTAATTGAAAAGTATTCATACCCTTTGATGCTACGATAGTATTGTCTACAAGGTGCTCCGCATTTTAATTTCAATATGATAATGCAAAACCTAATTCTAGAAAATGCTGGATTGCAGATGAACATTCTTAGAGAGTATAAAAGGGTTAGGCATAGGATGATTGCTGTCATTACCAATAAGCAAATATGGGAAAAAGTAAAGAGCGATCTGAAGACCTTAGGCAAGACATTATTTGTTGTCATAAAGCTGGAGAAGGATATAAGAAGATTTCCAAGCATTTGAGTATCCCAATTTCAACTATTGTTTCTATTATCAAGAAGTAATAGACTTATGGTACTGTCACAACTCTCCCTCAAAGATATTCACAGTGAAATGGCTGCAAGTGGGACCATAGGTTGAGTATTGCATGGTGAAGGTCTCAATGGTCGCAGGCTAAGGAAAAAAACACTCTTTGGAAAACGTCACAAGGACAATCGCTTAAAGTTTGCAAAATGTCATTTGAATGATGGATAGGAGTTCTGGTCAAAGGTTTTGTGGAGTGATGAAACAAAAATCAAGCTATTTGGTCACGCTGATAGTCGTTACGTTTGAAGAAAGTCTGGTAAGGCGTACAAAGAAAAGAACACCATACCTACTGTCAAGCATGGAGGTGATAATATGCTTCCTTGGGGCTGTGTTTCCTCTAATGGCACAGGAAATTTAGTTCCAATACTTGGTAAAATGGATTCCATAGCATACCAAAAGATATTGGCCAATCATCTGAAACCCTCCGCTACAAAACTTGATTTAAAGCAAAACTGGACGTTCTAACACAACAACGATCCAAAGCACACATCAAAATCTACTTCAGAATGGTTAAAGAACAATACAATCATTCTTTAGTATGAGTTGAAGAAGGCTGTGCACAAGAGAAGTCCTCAGAATTTGAATGATCTGGAATATTTTTACGTTGAAGAATGGTCAAAAATCACAAAAGAATCATGCCAAAAGCTCATTGACAAATATCCTAATCATTTAAGAGGTCTTTATTGCTAAAGGTGCCTTAACTAGCTATTAATTTCATTTTCCTTGTCAGGGTATGAAAACTTTTGAATTAGCATTTTTGGAGTTTTGCAAAAGAAAATGCTGAAATAAATAATTCTAGACATCTATTTCTTGTAATTTTTCCCTCATCCACAAAAGCAAAACTTTTGCTACAAAAGCTTTTTCCTATAATTATTTGTTTGAGAAATTTCTAGAAATTATAAATTTCCATTGGGGTATGTAAACTTTTGAATGTCTGAAACGTCCTAAATACTTTTATGTTGTACTCTGTGCAGTTTCACTATTACTTGAAAGGTTTTTGATCAATATATATATATATATATATATATATATATATATATATATATATATATATATATATATATATATATATATATATATATATATATCAAAACCAGGTGGTGCGGTTGTGTCTTTATTGTCATTTGTTTAGTCAAATAGGGTGGAGCGACCCAAATAATACATTTGGTATTATTAAGCATAATAAATCAAAGGCCAACAGGGTGCAGTTCACAAAAGACGGCTAATTAAAAGGCTTTATACATTTGCAACGCCAATCAAAATATTTCAATCTAGCTTTTCCTGTTTCAGGTAAACTGAAATCTATTTGTGTGTGTGTGTGTTTTGTTTTGCTTTGTTTTTTTTCGTTGAAAAAGATGCTTTTAGAATCTCGAGGTTACAAAATCGTCAAAATAATACTAATTGTATAAAGTACACCGTTTGGCAGGCTACTAACTTCATTTGAGGTGTATTCTGTATTTTTATTTATTTATGTATTTATTTTGGTTGTTGCTTAAACTATGCTGGCTTTAAATGTACTGTACTATTTCAGTTAGAATCCAAAATAAAAAGCTTGCGGATAATTCTGCTCTCAATATAATACGTCCGTCATGCGTCACAACAACAGGTCAGATTTGAAACCCATTTGACCGATATATACTAGGAGTGCCTATCGGTCCTAGAACTCTCAATTTAGCAGTGTATATCAGTGCTAGAGCTTTCAATATATTAAGCAATACACTCTGGGAATCAAACTACAGTCCATTCCAGAATGGGCGCCATTTCTCTCCCGGGTGGCGATCCCTTTTGCCCAGCTGTGGCTAAAGGGGTGGGGGGTCGGAATAGACCCCTCGCGGCGACCCAGTCCCCAGCCCCCGATCTGCATTTTACAATCCACCAGACAATGAACTGCAGCAGGAATCACAAGGCGGGCCGCGACGCTAACAAGGACTGACAGCTACACGAAGCATTAAAAAAAACGAACAAAATAACTACTGAATGGAGCTATCCGAGGCTCCTCGTTATTGCACTGTACCAAGTTCCAATTGCAGACCTGGCAGTATGCGCCGTGTTGGCCCATATATTATTGTACTAGACTTATCTGTGTAATTAGCCTATACAGTAACAATAATATTCAATTGTAACATTGTTAATATTTTACTGGAGATATATCGATTCACCTCATTATATAATATAAATTACAATAGTGAATTAAAGTAGGGTGTACCAAAGCAATTTGAAGAAAGCCTCATTCTGGTGTTACGTATATTTAATAATAAAGTCATACTTCGTACAGGTAATTAAGGTACTTTAAAAGGCTTTCCAATTTTAGGAAATAAAGTGAAATAAATTGAACGTAAGATATTAATAGGCTAAAGTATTTTGACGGTAAATTTACCTTAATATTTAGGCCTACATGTTTAGTTTTCCTTAGTTTTTTTTTAGGTATTTATTTTAATTACAGTAAAAGTTGTTCAATATAAGTGTAAAATACTTTTTAAAAACGATGTACCTTTAATTATACGGAAAATAGAATTAATCTACAAAGACAGTTTTATTAAGTCAATATTAAGATCGCGTTACGGTAGAAATAGTTTTGGTTTTTTTACAGTATAGATGATCGTATCGCAATTCCCATTTATATATATATATATATATATATATATATATATATATATATATATATATATATATATATATATATATATATATATATAAAATAAAGCCTCTACATAGAGAAACGATTAAACTCCACAGAAGTAAAATGCCACAATACAATCTGTTCGTATTAAGGTAATACACTATTGTGCATTACCTTATTCCGCGAAGGAAATAAAAAAAGACTTACAATTAGTTTTCTCTCAGAGTGCAAGATAATAACGTGTGTTGTGCTTCACAAAGAAAAAATGACGGCATGCCGTCTAATGTGGTCATAATTATTCGCTTTAACAGAATAAAATGAATGATCTCGTGATTGCAGCCCTGTTTTCTAAGATCGTTAAGTATGCAATCAACAGAAACCGAGTCAAAAGGCAGAAAGTTGCCAAATGTTAAAGCTTGTATTATTAACAGCATCTGCTAGACCTTCTTTCCACTTGTAATATTCAGTCCTGTGGAATTAAGAACATGGTGAATCTTGGAATGACTGAGAAAGATCGCTTTGCAGTTTTACTGTTGGACTGCAGTCCCACACCGAGGCTACAATTCCGCGAGATTCCGATTGTCTTGTGAAGGCTATTTTTAGGTTGAGCTAACAAGCAAGTTTCCTAGCTGATGATTATCAATTTGCAATGATCAAATATGCCGTTTTTGCGGCTTATGCCAAATGCACGTTTGCCCAAGTTATCGTCGCTCGTTTATCTACCAAAACCACATTATAAGATACAGCCCAACGTGTACTATTATTATTATTATTATTATTATTATTATTATTATTATTATTATTATTATTAAAAAAAACATTTTAATAGTATCAGACAACTTTTTCTCTTGACTGTCGTAATTACGCTTATTTTCCACTTCGAAAAGTAGCGTACGAAAATTGATAATAATATTAATAGTAATAAACATCAGAGTTTAATAATTGTGTACTACCGTTTAGATTACAACATATTAAATATCTGATTTACAAAACTCGATTCTAAACGCCGACTACAATCCAAGTCACATGGTTCTCTGGCTCCGTAGTCAGCTGTGGTTGGTGAATGTTTCATGTAAACTTGAGGAAAAACTTACGACGCCATGCTCATCAACTGTCTGAAGATGTAAAAAACAGGCCTTTAGGTTGGAAGCCCTTGGTTCTAGATTATCCATGGCAATTGTTTTAAAACTGAATTACATATGCACGGTTTAAAACATAAAAACATATTAAGTTACAGACACGAAAACATCACAGGTTCTCAATTATCCAGTAAATGAATACTCGATGCGTATAATAGCTATATATATATATGTACACACACACACACATACACACACACATTATATAGGAAATAAAGGTTTAAGACATGAATCAAGCCGAAGGGAGAACCCTAATGGTTCTATTTGAATATGTGTATCAAACTCTTATACACAGTCCTATGTTGTTCAGTCTATACACGGTTCTTCACAGAACTCATATGATAGGGGTTGGTTCCGATTCCGTTTTATGGAAAACGCCCATCATGGACCTTACCCATGTACCCTCTTCACAACAGTATAAATGTAAATGTCATCATTCTCAACGATGCAGCGAGATTGGAAAGGAAGGCGAGCGAGAAGACATTATATAGCCATTGATTTAATTTGTCTCCCATAGGTATTTTAAATCAATTAGGATCTAAATTGCATGCTATTAGAATTTCATTTCAAGATCCAATCGCACGATTTTGCAACCTGTAGGCACTGTCGACCAAAATAAGCAAGTTCTTCAAAAGAACATTTACTGTTACTGTAATGACTTGCAACAGACTGCGGGAGCGTTCAGTTACAGGGGCGAAGTGTTTCAAACATATATGCATATTCTTGCATTACTTTTGCAAAGTCCCGGAATCCAAATAACTGTACTGCAAGGAGGGAGCTGCATTAATCGCCATGCAGTTCTATGAGGCTCGTTTCGATTTACTTTCCAGAATGAGTCACTACAGAACACCGCTTTTATCAAATCAAACAAAACAGACAATTTGGTCCGACTTTTGTAAAATTAACAGATGTGCAAAACAATAGGAATGAATGTATTAAATACCAGAGTAAACGCTTTCAAAACACGATCCATAATACTTCAGATATGTGCTGCACCAAGTCGAAGTAAACCCAATATGCAGATGTTTATCATATTACAAAAAAGTCGATTTTGAATGCGACCCAATGTACTGTTCTTCCAAATTGACAGCGGTCACTCTGCCTTTCAGTGTTATTGTTTCGGTGGTTCGTAATGTATATATGGATTAATTGCGCATACAAATATCAGTGCACGTTGGCAAATCATACAGTTCAACACAAAGCCTATACGCTACCGCGCATTGGCTAGACTAGACACTGCGAATTGTTGTATTAATCATATGGAATTCGGAGTAAACGCCTGAAATGGGACGTGCTTTGAAACACAGAATAGAACAGAAAAATAAATACCAGCGATACACAGGGAAGGACAAACATCGTCACCAATACTGGAAATGAGCGCAACAACCCACCTGCATTTATTTAGGTGATCATAAATCTTTGGAAAAAAAAAGTATAAGAAAATATCGAATTGTGATACGAATTATTTCTAACACGTTTCAGGGACTCAACCTCATCACGCCACACAATAAAACACTTGAAATAAAAACGCAATGCTACGACGGATTTATTGTCGCCTAAGTTCTTTGAAATACACTTCGTTTTAAACACGCCACTAAAATCCTCACAGAGGAAAAGAACTACATCTTCAGCGTACCTCATGAAGTAATAAAGCAATGGGACACGGACAGGTTCATTGGTAAACATTGTCATCTAATATCAAACAAGCAGACATGCAAACTACAGGCAAGGCACATTGCAAACATGAATAATAATAACACATGAATACATAAATAAATAAGCACGTGTTACATTAACACAAAACAGTCCGACGGAAAATGTCTGATTATAAACAGTTTGTGTTCAATGTAACACAATCTTAATAACATGTAACTTAAAATTCCCAATCCTTAGTCAACATACATGTCCCCCGTCCCCCAGCACTCCTCTCCAAAATCAAAAATAGAAAAATACGGAAAAGAACAATACGGGGAACAATTCAGTCGCTGTACAGTAGCTTGTAGATGCCAGGTTGAGCGAAGAAACGTCCACTTTCAATCTGCAATCCATCACTATGCTGGATCTAAAATCTAGAATAAAAACACAAATCATAATAAAGAACTACAATGCTACCTCACATGCAAAAAGTACACCTAGTCGATATACATGTATATGTGGATAGCTTATATTTGCATATATTTTATAAAGCTAGGCTGTTAGCTGTACCAGTAAAGATATAAAAACACCGTATAACGCAAAACAAATCCTAATCTTACATCTTAATCTTAACTAATGTTTCTTCAATATGAAATGATATGAAATAGTACCATTTATAATAATAATAATGACGACGAGTATTATACTATTGATAATAATAATAATAATAATAATAATAATAATAATAATAATAATAATAATAATAATAATAATGTTAAAGGGATCGACTTAAATATTCTGACGCCTTCGGAGAATACGAGAAAACACGAGTTTAATTGAATTGTATTTCCACATTCGTTTAAATAATTAAACACCAATAGCCCAACACCGAATACAAAATTGTGAAATAATGTATTTAAATCGCTTTGCAATCCACGCACGAAGTGACCATTGCATAATATAAATAAAGCGATACAGTGGATTTCTTCGCTTTTAAAAAGAATAATACAGTAATAATTATATATATATATATATATATATATATATATATATATATATATATATATATATAATGTAAGTATGCAGAAGCAAAAGACATTGGATTGCCGAGAAGTTCAAAGTATATTTTAAGAGTTTATATAAACGCATCACTGTCTAAGGCTTTAAACTAAAAAGCAATAGATGCATATGTATTTAAAAATATACAAATAAAAAACGCAGTCTGTTTTAAAAAAATGAAGTGAGGTAGTAACATCCGGTTTTAAAACGTATATAGAACGTTAAACTTAAAATGAAAAAAACGCAATAAAGCAGAATTGAAAATGTGATTTGAATGAATCATATAAGCGGTCAAGGTGTGCACAATTGCCAAAAAATACGCATGTTTATTTACTTCGGACTTTTCTTCTGGTTTGCTTTCTAAATTGTACGGGTTAATTTAATCCGGAACCAGGTTTGTGAAGCAAATTAAAATTGTAGGCAAAATATCTCATGAAAAGAAACTGAAAATCTAAATGAATAAGAAACTGGTTTGTGTTAAAAAAAAAAAAAAAAAAAAGTATAAATGTATATTATATATGTTAAAGGTATTGGATACAAATCAA
>NW_026708080.1:0-13848 GCF_902713425.1 Acipenser ruthenus
TTTGCTCTGTGAGCAGTGGGGTTTTTTTTGTTAAAATATTTATTTTATTTTTTGTTTGCAATAAAAACAGTGCATAAGCGTTTTGTACCTGTGTGTGTGTCTGTCAGCTTTCTGGTCTGGGAACGTCACTGCTCGGCTACTCTGTCACGGAGTAATTATCCATTAAAACCCATGTTTGACAGGGCTAAGTCTCCTCAATACATTGTAAACCCCATTCTAACAGGATCCATCATGGCGTGCTCCTGTATATATCGGGACCTTTCGTAATTGTCTTCTTGTGTAAAATGAACTCTCTGGACCACAGATATGTTGCAAACAGGACTGTGCCTGTATATTTATTTTCATGAACAAAATAAACAAAACAAAAAAGTCTAACTCCACCCAGGAGTACTAACTAAACTTTTCCCAAGTTCTTAAACTAATAAACCATTTACCAGTCACCCAAACACTTAAGTGTACAACACAGTACCTTTCCAGGTCTGTGTTGTATACAGGTCAGTTCTCCAAGCCTTAGCCTTAACACAGACAGCCTAACAAACATTTCAGACAAGAGTCAATTTCCCAAAAGCAACTTTAACCTAACCAGCATTGTAAGACAGGCGTTTACAAACTGCAGTGTTTACTTAACACCATCGTAACTCCAGTCGTTCTTGAACGACTACTTGAGTTAGAGTGATCTGGCATAATCTTGGCATGTTCGTGGAGGTTCTAATCAATCAATCTTTATTTTATATAGCACTTTTCGTAGTGGACCACCATCACAAAGCACTTTACAAGATGCATTAACAAGACAATCCATAATACTTTAAATACAGAGGAATGCATAATACACGCTATACAGTAAAAAAAAAAGCAGAATACATTAAATACAGTGGAAAGTGCATAATACATGATAGTAGCATAATACATGAAATATTAGCAGCAAAACAGCATCTAATAGCAGACATCAGGCTTAAAGAGCATGGAAAGCAAGAGAGAACAGGTGGGTCTCAAGAGTTGATTTAAAGTGAGCGACGGTGGGAGCATCACGCACCAAAGCTGGGAGAGAGTCCCAAAGAGTCAGAGCCATGAAGCTAAAAGAGCGTGCTCCAAGTGTGGTGCACTTTTGCTTGGGGATAACAAACAGACCAGAGTCAGAGCTCGCGGGCAGGGACATAGCGGGTCAGCAGGTTGAGGAGGTAGTCAGGACCTGTGTGATGAAGGGCATTGTAGGTGAGCAGGAGAGTTTTGAAAATAATCCAGAACTTTACAGGTAGCCAGTGCAGCTGGGCAAGACGGAGGGGGGGTGATGTGATCAGAGGTTGCTGTCAAGATGTACACCAAGACTTCTTACTGTGGCGGAAGGCAGCAGCAGACAGTTTCTGAGGTTCAGGGCAGCTATATTTAGATTCTTGAGTTGAGTTTTAGATCCTACTGGAGACACGCAGCATGTGTGGCCTCAGTTGCAAGGTAAACTAAATGTTTGCAGTTAAGATGCCAGTATAAGTACAAGCAAGCTCAAACTCACACACGGGGCCACTATTTTAAAAGGCAAAAGGCACACTAATCGCTGTTCACTTGACACAATATTCTAATCAACCTCACGATTCAACATAGCCCAGCTTAAATTACAATTGTTAAAGGCAGGGATAGTTACCCCAGCATCAACAATTTAACTATCAAATTAAATACAATCCACTTACCTGGTTATATGTTGAGTCGTCCAGAAGCAGCACTGGAGTTCAGTAGAGACACATAGCACGTGCGGCCTCAGTTGCAAGGTAAATGCACTGTGGGGACGTAATGACAGAACATACCAAGTGCTGCTATTCGGAGGATATTGCTTAGAATCGTCAGCAACACCGCAGACGCCCTCGTAGTCGGCTCGTGGCGTAAACGTTCACATAAGCGAAATCCTGCTATTTCTTGTGAACCTCTTTGCCTCACGGAAGACCAGTGTTTGAAGCTTTTACTTCCATTGCAATTGCCTCCCACTAATTCTTTCTTTGATTCGTTACATTATTTTTTTAGTTTGCATAATAATATATCACTGTTTATTTCTACTTCATTAATTACTATTTCTACCTCATTTTTGGAAATATATATTTAGTTAATACACTTCTTTTGCATTAATTTTTAACCAGTGGTGCATTTTTCGTTTGATTTACAAGAAAACTATAATTTATATATAGGCTACTCCATAAATTAGTTTTAAATGTGTTTTCCCAACAAAGCCCTAAAGAATCTATTCAAAGCCTAACGATGCACATGAACAAGCTGCACTTTCACTGGTTTTGGGAAATGAACTTCAAGAAAGGCAGCCGCACGTTCATCGTGAGCTGATGATATATATTTATATAAATGATTCCCATTCCCAGATTTTAATATTACAAGAGCCAATCTACATTCACGCCGTTTTAAAAGTCAGAGTACAACAACTACATACATGTTTCGCCCTGTTTGCGGCTCATCAGTGCAGTGTAACTGTACTCCGAAAATATTATATTACCATAGGCTGGCTACAGAGTTTTCAAAAGAGATGTGTGTCTCTCACTTAACCGGAAGATACCATTTACAAGTTACATACAGGTGCATGCAATATTTTATATAATTCCAGTTTAATATAATTTGCGTCTTCACCGTATGATGTCCAAGGAAACTATTGTACACTTGCTTAATCAAATGTACTGTTGTGAAGTAGGCACTATATGAGAATAAATAAACATAGACAAGTGTGCCAGATGTAAGGTTAATTGTTATGCTTATATTAAGGGAATAAAGTAATTTAATATTCACACTTACCAGACTCACACGTTTCAAGCGTAGCAGTGAGCATACATACAGTGTAGACCATCTTCATTAGACTCTGGTAGTATTTATATAGATAGCAGGCAATCATAGCAGCTGAGAGGAGAGTTCTGCAGTTTACTCGTGTGTCAGACTTTCAAACACTGATATGAAATCCCGTGAGAGGAGAGCGCTGCAACTTAACAAAGAAAAGAAAGTGGAACAGGAATGCACAGTCATTTTTACACGTTATCGTATTTACCGAATAACCTTGGTAATCCTTTTCGCGTGTCTCACACCAGCTTAAGCATGTACCAGAACCAGGCTCATGTGTTTGTTTAACACAGCTCGCTGTTTTTTTTCAGGAAAATATTTTGTTTTGACTCGACTCGACTCAGCTGGCTATTGTTGGTGTGCTTTGCCTTCCATTCAGACACCAATGTCGCCCTTGAACATTATCACAAAATTCCTTTCGGGATAAGCACGCTTTTATATTGTTTGATACCTTTGTTTGAATTTCAAACCAGTCTGTTAGTCTCTGTCGGTGCAGTAATGAATCAGTTAATACCATGGCAACGCTTGCAGCCCACTGACAACTTAATAAATACTAGTGCTGTGTAGGCGGTATAAAGAATGAAATGATATCACTGCCCAATTAAAACGCTTTTTTTTTTTGGTCGTAAGGGATTACAGTTAACTGTATCTGGTTTAACATACTGTTGTCTGTTGCATTAGCATGTGTGAATTCCCACAGGTTAGTATTTTATAAACTGTGGACAATTTAGATCTCGTTCTTTGTTTGTTAAACGTGACAACACAATGAGAGTTTCGATAAACCGCTACGCCAATAGGCAATAGCAACATGCATTGTTCATTCGTACTGACTAGTGGTACTTTAATCAGAATTTAGGTTCCCCAGAATTACATTATAAGTACATACTAATACTGATTAATACTGATGTTTTCATTAATTGAAATATAAAAGCTACATAGCGACCCGGGCACCGTTGTGCGTCTACTGGACTTGTATGTTGTGTTGTCCCGTTTGTTTGTCTTGTCTGTCCTGTCCTGTGTACGTGTTACCTGTATTGTGGATAGACCCGGTTGGTCAGTGTGAGTGGAGTGGGCAGGGGGGCAGGGGGGCAGGGGGTGAATGAGAGAGAGAGAGAGAGCAGCAGGTTCGAGTGGTGAGACGTGAAGATTAGAGTGAATGAGTGGTGAGACGTGAAGATTAGAGTGAATGAGAGTGTGCAAACGAAGCCTGGGAGGGACCTAGAACGAGATATGAGAAGGAAAGAGCGAGCGAGCGAGCGATTGAATAATGTAAAGTGGGAGTGAGGGAGTAGCCAGGCCAAACAGGGACCGTGTTAACGAATAAAGTGGTTATTCATAGCGCCTGGCAACATCTCCGTCTGCTGCTTTATCTTCCAAGGGCACGGGCCATTACGATATTACTTAATTATATCTTAATTCCATAATTATAAAGACGTCTTAAAAACGGTATCATGCATGGTATTCTAATTGAAGTCCAAGGGAAGTGTCGTATTACATTAAACTCCAAACATGCTTTTTGTGTTATTGATGAGTCTCAAAGACATGATTTTGATAAGATCCTTTCACGGGTTAAGTACAGTAGTAACCTGCACTAGTGTATGCTGTTCAGAGATGGGGTTTGCTGATTTCCCACTGGTCATTCTGTTTCAGTAACTGGTTACGTTTTTACACAAGCACCAAATCTGGTGATGAACCACTTCCGGTAGAGTCTAGAGATCATTTCTGTAGTGTTTTGGGAAAGGCTAGATCCTTGTACCACATGAGTACGTCATTCGCAATGTGGTGTAAAAAAATGTAGGGTTGGTGGTAAGACAAATGTCAATAACTAGAGTTTTACACATTGGATTAACACAAAAGTGGTATCAAGATTGAAAACAAGATACATTTAATACGATTCCTAACACAGAGCTGGTCACCAGCAGTCCCTGGAATTTTCAGCTTGGCTGGCTTAAACCCCTCCCTACCCCCTAAACCGTAGACGCGATTACAATTGTGTTTGTTTTGTGTTATTACCGACTACATATCCATGATACAGTCGTATACATGTACTGTACGGAAGCACTGACTGCAGGCTAAGTAGTTGTTACTTGTGGTGTATGCAATCTGTTACTTTTACCCTACTGTAAGCAGTGATTGCCCGTTCTGATCTAGGAAGACTGCATCATTGAAAAGCTTATATTAAGGTTACACTATGATGTATTATTAGCCTCCTATTTCTATGTGTTTCTGGATGTATTGCTGCCCGGTTTTATATAGTATTATTATATAATATTTACAACACTCCCTTTTATCACAGCTAATTGACTTATCAAGTTAAATTTATAAATACGTGCATCTACCTCCGCACAGCATTTTGTCCACATGAATGATGAAATGAATAGAACAACCTCAATAAAGAACATTGTCATGAGTCAGACACCACCGAATTGCTTTGACATTCTCAGCATGATGGTTTCACGCTGTGCTGCAAGAATGTCATTTCATTCACTCAACCTATTATATAGTAAACTCCCTCATTCTGACCCGCTCAAAAAAGAGTAGCCAGTGTCTTGTCAAATTCAAGATAATCTGTTATGATTGGCTTTTTATGAATACAATACACTGTATCCAGTTTGAACTTGTGAGTGGTTTATTCATAGAGTTTGATATTTATGAAATGGCTGTAGACTGATGACAGTCTATAAAAACTTTTTTTAAAATGAATAAAAACAGACAGAAAAAATACAAAGTTAACCTTTGTAAATAGAGGTAAATATTACTCAGCCCTTTTGTGTTAAGTAAAAAAAGTGTTTTTTGGTATCATTTTTCTGATTTTATCATCTGGTGTAATTATTCTTGCATTTACTTTCACTTTCACATTCAAGACTCAGGGCTTTGTTATTTAAACTTTTTCCCCAAAAGGTTTACTGAGTTTCATTTTAAGTTCCTGGAAAATGATTGTCAATTGTTAATCCAGTTATTCCCCGAGCAACAAATGCAACATCACTGTTATCAGTTAATACCTTGTGGGTCATCTGTATGTAAAACACAGACCTGATCAGGCATCCCCTGAAAGAGAGTGGCAATCTTCTCCTGGGATATGTTGTTCCATAGTTCAAAGGCGGCATCAAGTACCAAACATGTCTGTTGGGATTCATATTGGGCGATTGTCTCGACCACAGTACCATTGAGTATCCTCAAACCTTTTTGACAGTCGGTGGGCAGGTGTTTGAATTGAAGCACAGCAAGAAGACCCGTCGTCAACACCTGGATGCATCAGGCTGCATCATTTGAACCAGTGGACCAAATTTCTCTACACACCAACACCATTTTTTTTTTTGGCTAGCAGGTGTTTATGGAAACATTCCTGCAAAGTCTTTCTTAAGACCCTCACATGATGAGCACTGACAGAAATGGGGTTGGTGCAGGGCTTTCAAGGCCTGTTGCTTTGGTTGGATAATGTTGCCAATTGAAAGCGGTTTAGCACCTGGCAGTTCTCACATGTTCTGAAGATAGATGTTCAGTATTTAAACACATAATGAGGGGAATCTTCTGCAAGACTGCCTAGTAGGTGTCTATTTACTCTTGACATGCCTCTGTAGGTGAAACTCTTTAAGAACCTCTCCTACAGCTTCTTTGTTATGGTCAAAGGAAAACTTTGTACATGTCAGCCACATTCAGACAAAGCTACTGACATTTTGACATTTCAATCTAGCTGTAACGGGAGATCTGTGCTGACTATCTGGCGTATGTGTGGTTCTGAAGGATGAGGGCAGTATCCTCATAAGATCCGCCTGTCAGTCATGGCGATGACACGGAGAGGTGGGGAAGATGGTGTGTTGGCTTTCCCTCTCTCTGAGTGGTTGAGAGGCGGGCATTGGGGGATTGCTTGGCCCATAAGAACTGCGCTTGGTTGTGCATTCGGGTGGCCGGAGAGAGGATACCCAGTGACGCTGGCGGAAGACATCGGTGTAAACAAAGAGCAGGCAAGCACAGCTGAGTGAGACAACCTGCCTTAAAATAAACTAAAAAGTAAAAGAAATAATTACGTACCCGAGGGGACGTGTGTAGTTATACGGGGAACTCTGGCCACCCCAGTGTATAGAAATAGCTGCGCGTACGTCGGAGGCCCGTACTGACTGGCTTGGCGGCAGTGGGGGCACTGCGTAAGCAGCACTTTTTGTTTTGTAGTTTTATTACTGTGTTTTATTTTCCCTTTTCATTTTGCCTTTTGTTTTCATTATTATTTTGAGCACCTGTGAGTGCTCCAGTTTTTATCTATTACCAGTATTGGTATTCGTGTGGTCCTGTGTACCATTGCCGGTACTCAGGCCACGGACAACAGCGCCCTCTGCCGGCTAAAAGGAAAAAAACATCAAAAATAATAAAACTGGGCACCAGTGCGGTGTTTTCAAATAAAATCTCTGTCTCCTGTGTGTGTCAGTGAATTGCCCACCACCCTTCCACACTAGCATTGTAGCATGTCAGCCTATTGCTCAAATAACAAATAGGTGACACATGTTTATCATAAACAAACATACCATAAACTATATGTACACAGTAAACTTTACCCCCTTGCAGAGAATTCCTTTGCTTTTGTACAAGCTCTTTCCATCCAGGCTTTCCTGGACAAGGCAGACTATGACCTCTTGCACAAAATGTGCTTGCTTTTTATTGAAAGAGATGATTTGTACACAACACAGTGGTTAACAACACATAATGCACACCAGTCTTCTAGCTGGAGAACTAGTGCCTGAATACACAGGCAACAAAACCACAACTTACAGTACTAAAGCTACCAACGTAAAGGACTGGAATAGTGTTTGCCAATTCCATGGAATGCCTGAAATGAAAAAAAGGGATATAAATAACCTTCTAAGGACAAAGTAAATGAATGTTCATTGTTAGTCTGGATATTACATTTAAATAAAATGGCTCATAAGTGAGAGTCAGGGGGATTCAATTAGGTTACTTTAATAAATCACTTTGAAGTTTGTCAGCCTAGCAGTTTTTCATAGCAATATCTTCCTCTAGAACACCTTTGGTTTGGTTCAAAGTTCACTTAATTGTCCCGTCAGTGTAAAGTTAGTTTTGCAATATCAGACTAAAGCCTAATTTCAGAAAGAAATCTGAGGGGGGGTTAAGTCTGACATAGGAGATATAAAGTCCTACGTAGGCAATACAAAGTGTCTTATGTAGGAGATACTTTTTTTTTTTTAATTGGCACTAGGACGCTTCCGTAGATTAGCCCTTGAAGGTTTTAACGTTAACTGAATTGCTCTGCTGCCAGCTTCTGATATCCCAGTTAACATTTCACAGTTACATAGTGTAACTAGTGCTACATTAAACAAATAGGAGTACAACATCATTTTAAAAAATCGTTTTACAGTAGCAGCTAGGGACATTAGACTACTCTTATTTCAGATCATTAGAAAAAAAGAAACAATAGGCCACGTTACATGAGTGTTTGATTTTTCTCGAGACATTTGTTTCTCGTGAAATAAACGTGGAAATGGTGCCTTTTTGTGTTTACATGTAAAGCCTCTCATTTCCCTTTGGAACGCCTACTTTTCCCCGAACACTATGCAAATGAAGGAGAGGGGGAGGGGGTTAAGATTTAAATTAGCCATGCTGATGGCCCACTTCGATTCTTGTGCTGTTAATCGTGAAGGTCCTCAACATACTGTTTACATGAGCAGAGAAGTTTCACGAGAAAGAATCTACGTGTCATTGAGTATGACGCAAATTGTAATATCATTTGTTGATGGATAGTGCTTGCTTTTTTAATACTTGTTTTAGTGTTGTTGCCCACACTGCTTTTCACACATCATCTGTGTGTGTGTTTATTAGTAATAAACTGGGCTAAATCATTGAGCAGGTGTTTGGGCTATTGCAAGGGAGGGGGTGGATACTACTGAAGCGTACTGAAGTGAACCACAAGCTTATTCCCCACAGCCTGCTGTATCCTGCACAATGTGTGCCAGGACTGTAAGGTGTTCAAGCAAACAGAGGAATAGCTACCTCAGCCTCCAGCAAAAATTGCACAACAGGAGGCTGTGTGGTCCAGTGGTTAAAGAAAAGGGCTTGTAACCAGAAGGTCCCCGGTTCAAATCCCACCTCTGAGTCATTGTGTGACCCTGAGCAAGTCACTTAACCTCCTTGTGCTCTGATTATCTTTATTTTATACCACATTTGCGTTTCATTAACTTATTTTGTATCCCTTTATACCAAATATAGCATCCTCATTTGGCTTGTAGTTGTATGACTGCTTCAGCTTAATACATAATTGGAATATTAAGTAGTATTGTTGATTCCCAAGAAATAAGTGCAAAATTCCACACCACATTTTATTTTGAGAGTGGGTTAAACAATGTTCATATTGTGCATTGTATCAAGCTGCCTCATCATATCCTCTTCCCTTATGGATATTAACACTCGATTATCTTCATCGCTCCAACGGAGTAACTGGAGGATGGACGAGGGTTTTGCTTGAACAAGCTAATTAACATTTTCACAAGAAACTTGTGTTTACACTTGTCAGTGGGTGTTGATTTCACCAGCATTTCCTGGAATCTCACAAGAAATTGAGACTTTCACGGTAAAATACTGAGACGGTTTTTTGGGGTATTTTCACAAGCTTTCCCTGCCAAGTTTCACATGCCTTGTCCATTCACGTGAAACAAACCAACATGTAAACTGGCCTCATGTCATGTATGGCATGGGCTTTACAAAAAGAGCCAGGGGTAAGAATGCAGTAGCAGGGGTGGGCAATTCCGGTCCTGGAGGGCCGGTGTCCCACCTGGCTTTTGTTCCAACTGTGCTCTAAATTACTTAATTAGACTAATAATTGGTAACAATTGGTCCAATTAAGTAATTTAGGGCAAGGTTTGAACAAAAGCCAGGAGGGACACCGGCCCCCCAGGACCGGAATTGCCCACCCCTGCAGTAGAGCATCCAGGGGAAGGCAGCAGCAGGGCTGGTAGGTGACGTAATCTCACTACCGACACCATTGTAGCGATCCCGGGTTCACGCCCACCCTCCGCCTGTGTGTAGATTGCCTCGCCCTGTGTGTGATGCGCTTGCCTGTGTTAACTGAGATTGCTACCATACATTTCACCAAATATAAACCAATGACCATAAACTGCTAAATAAGCACCACATTCCTGTGAATGTTGAAAGTAGAAACATGTAACAAAGTTTTGAATAACATGTTTACACAGATAAGCACGAATAAACTAAAATAAAAGGGGGTAGCGTCTCGCTTTCATCTTGGCAAATTTGTCAACACCAGCCTATAGTGTAAGTCTATTGTTTTTGCTTTGTCCGGGTAGCTCGCAATAACCAACGCTCAATCTCTCAATCTCTCATCCCCAGTAGCTGTACGCAGGTATATTTTCACCCTTTACAATACTCAGTAATGCTTTTTAGACTATTTCCAATTACCAGAACCTTTATTAATTAATGGAATAACTCATGTCACTGCTAACCTTTGTTAGAGACATCAAATACTGGTAAACCACGCAAGAGTCATCTATGAAACAGTGCACAATTTCGGAGCACTAATCTGCGGTGAGGCATGAAAGGAAAGCATGTATGTTTTGTCTGAAGTGGAAGACTTCCATTGAAAATTTAAAATAGAACTATTCGAATAAAATTGTATTTTGTCGCTTCCTTTAGACAAGTACATTAAGTATTTGACAGTATTGTACTATAACTTGTTATAAGCCATTTGTGTGCTTGTTTTTTGTAGATACAGGTGTCTCTCATCACTCTTTATATGCCACACATGGCTATTATTTCTTGAAGGAGTTTTCCCAGGACAGAGCATAATTGGGCTTAGATATGTGTGCCTGTTTTTATTTTATTTTCCTGTTTATTGTGGTATTAAGAGGACTACATTGTCTACGTGTTTCAAATTTCTAACAATATTTAATTTTACCACCTGAGTCAAGCAGAAAAGAAACAGCCATTGAACATCATGGAGGCTAACAAACTATTTTGCTGGGGATTTAGAAGATATATATTTCTCTGTTTTTTATTAACCAAGAGGCTAGAATTGCCTCACATGATACACATTTCTAATAATAGAAAATAAGTGTTTTTATGGAGATGACCAGCACTAGAACGCAGAAAAATAAATAAAGGAATACATCACATGTTGTGTTGCATGGAGGTTTAAATCAGAGACAATGAAGTTGGCTAAAAGACATTTTAAGAGTTGAGTTTACAAACAATATAGAATCCTATCCCAGTTCACTTCAACTGCAGCTGTGAGAGATGTAGGCCAGCTGGCAATGTATTCTAAAACTATGGTCAAATGCACCCTCTTTGTTTTAAAAGACTGTAACCTAAGACTTTTTAAAACTTGGTCAAACTCTGACGAAGATTCCCTTTACTTTGTCATGTTGATATTAAATGACAAGTCACTGGACAACAGTGGTACACCATAAATCCTGAAATCATGTATCATGGGATATTTTTCTATGATGAAAGACTTTAAATAGATAGTACAGTTAATTGATAACACCTTGTAACACATTTTTTATTTTTTTTTGTTCCTGGGTATTAAGTGTTATTTCCTAATTGCTTATGCCTCAAAAGTATAGAAAATGGCTATTATTCCCCACAAACTTTGCTTTTGTGACCAGGACAGTGATATTTTGAAATTTACCTATTTTCCAGAACATTCCAGATAGATTCAGTGCTGAGTAAACTTGGAGTAACTTCTAGAACTTTCTAGAACTTTCCAGTAATATAAATATTAGTATAAATACAGGGGCCTTAAGCCCACCAGTTCAGTTTAGTTCCAGCTGCCTAAGTGGGTACATATCTGCATTTTTCTGAGATGGCATCAAGAGGCTGCAATGGTGGCATTCCTGATGGGTCTCCAAGGCGGTTTTACCAAGTTTCCCTGCTATCTTTGCCTTTGGGACAGCAGGGACACCAAGGCGCACTACCACAGGCGGGACTGGCCACAGCGGACCGAGTTCTCTGTGGGGAGGAACAACGTCAAGTGGGAGCCACTGGTGGACCCCCGGAAGGTGCTGATGCCACCACTGCACATCAAATTGGGCCTTATGAAACCATTTGTCAGAGCTCTAGATAAGGAGTCGGCAGCCTTCAAGTACCTTCAAGACTTCTTCCCTAAGCTGTCTGAGGCAAAGGTCAAAGCCGGTGTCTTCGTCGGACCACAGATAAAGAAGATCCTGGAGTGCAATGAATTCCCCAAGAAGCTCACTAGTAAGGAGAAAGCGGCTTGGAACAGCTTTGTCGCAGTGGTTCGGGGCTTCCTGGGCAATCACAAGGCCGAAAACTATGTGGAGCTGGGTGAGACTCTGGTGAAGAACTACGGCACAATGGGCTGTAGGATGTCCCTCAAAGTCCATATCCTTGATGCTCATCTTGATAAATTCAAGGAGAACATGGGAGTGTACTCGGAGGAGCAAGGCGAGCGCTTCCACCAGGATATACTGGACTTTGAACGCCGCCACCAAGGACAGTATAACGAGAACATGATGGGAGACTACATTTGGGGGCTGATTCGTGAAAGTGATTTACAGTATAATCGTAAATCTCGAAAAACTACTCACTTCTAAATCTTTTGTAGTCATTTTTGTATTACTTTAGTATAAATACATGTTAATTTGGATTCATATGTTGTTTTTTTCTGACTTTATGTGAACGAAAGGACACAATTTCACCCATTTTCTCATTGGAAATAGGTAAATTTCAAAATATCACTGTCCTGGTCACAAAAGCAAAGTTTGTGGGGAATAATAGCCATTTTCTATACTTTTGAGGCATAAGCAATTAGGAAATAACACTTACTACCCAGGAACAAAAATTGTGTTACATAGTGTAAGCATTACAACAGGTTGCAGAACGATAATGAGCAAGCATATACAACGTTAACATAATGTTTTTGGGTCACTTTGAACAGCAATAACATTGGAACAGTTCACTGTACAGAAAAACTCTTTTGGAAGTGGATTCACAGATATATGGGGGAAACAATTCCACCATGGAGATTAATATTGCAGATAAGGAATGTTCCCCCGATCCCAACCATCAACACTGAAAGGCTCAATTAATCTCACATATACATGACATTGTTGACATTAATAGAAGTCACATTAAGCAAGGACTAGAATACAAAAGAAACAAGCATGCACTTGCTTTATTTTGTGGCCCACCAGTTAATATATTCCCAAAGCAGTTCTTCTGTACAGTAACAAAGCCATTACTGTCAAAAGCAGTCAACACACTTATCAACTCTATATCAACGCTCTACCTATAGGAGTAGTTCTCAAGTCTTGCAGATCCTGTACTACCCCGGAAATGAGTCACTGCACAATTATTATTATGAATTAGTCATTTAGGAGGCACTTTTATCCAAAGCATCTTACAGAGACTAGGGGGTGAACTATGCAGTGACAACTGCTGCAGTCACTTACAATAGGACCTTGGTTCTACGTCTCATCCAAAGAACAGAGCACAAGGAGGTTAAGTGACTTGCTCAGCCTCAGGCTCACATACATTTAGTCAGTGGCTGAGCGGGGATTGGAACTGGGGACCTCCAGGTATCAAATGCTTTTCTTTAACCACTGGACCATCAAGCCTCCAATAGCATAGCTAGCAGCTGCGATAGAAAGGAAAAAGCACCAACAACCCAAAGATAACTGGCCAAGGTTTTCAGAACTGTGATGTCTAGAAAACAGACCAATAATGCCTAATGCATTGTCCATAATTAAGTGTATTTTTTACAAGAAGTATGAACACATGTGTACTGCTGTGGTTCCTCTCGATATCCTTCCCTAGCCTACTCTCTCACTCTGCCACACTTAGGGTGACCAGACGTCCCGATATTAGGGGCTTTGTCCCACATCCCGATCGAGGTGCTGTTGGGATGCCATTTGTACCGATTTTTAGAGTAAACGTTGAAAATCCAGGTGTAAAATGTGACATTTCTATTTTCTCATTAGGACATTTCATATATGTGGCTGCTGTACTGTCTTGCAGTGCAACAGCATTCTCCATTTAGGATGTGTT
>NW_026708081.1:0-13832 GCF_902713425.1 Acipenser ruthenus
ATATATATATATATATATATATATATATATATATATATAATTACCACCTCCTCAGCACTGACTGATCCATTCACCAAAACATGTACCTACTGTGCCCCTACTGTCATTATACTCTTATTAGCAACAATATTCCAGCCTGCCTTGTTTGACGCTGCCATGTTTAATCACCATTCATAAACTCCAATAGAAATCCTTGCTCTGGAGCGCTCCGAAGAGAGTGCCCAGAGAGCCTCAGATGGAGTTTACAAACACACCCTATGTGTATTTTGATAAAACCTTGAGCCCACTTTTCTTAGAGCCCACTTTTCTTAGAAACTTTAAAAATAAACAGCTAGCTGCAGTTCCCCAGCAGTTCAGAACCACTAAAGACATTCTTTGTAATATTCTCAAGCAGTCAAATGTTGTCATTTTGGATGGTACTTAATTACTTAATGTCAAATGATTGATTGGGTAAAGGTTACTCTCCTTATGATAGCACAGATTGCAAAGCATAAAACTCAGGGACAATAAATTGTTTTTCTTTTTTCAATAAGGTCCACGTAAGACCAAGAGTTCCTCCTCTATCTACATTGAGATCAATTATTCCTTTGAGAATATCAAATGTTCTTTTCTTTTAGCATGGGAACTGCTCCAGATGAAATTTCAACCACCCCACACCTGTCGAAGCTGGAGTCAAATGGATTTCAAGTCAAGGGATCTAAAATATATATGACAAAATAACCCCCAGGGCATTAGCAACGACAACACATCAATGGAGTTCTGTAAATTAATGATTCTCCTTTTAACCTCATAACAGTACTTTTCACAGGTACAATAATAAAATCAATAGACTAAGTGGATAGCACTCCATTTATTCTGACTGCAGTCTGAAGTTTTAGAAAGTAGGTCAAAAAATACTGCATATTTATTTATTTATTTATTTATTTTGTTGCTCTTTATTTTTAACACAGTTCAATCTTCTATAAGGTAGTTCACAGACAGTTAAAAGTAACTGGGCTCCATCATGGTTCATCTGGTAAAGGCATGGCTGTATGATGTGCAGGTGAGTCATACAGCCATGGGAGGGCAGGCTTGCCAACATAACAAAGTTTACAAATGACAGCCCATTCTTGCTCTTTTGGTTGTTAGTAGTTTATTGATCCCAGAATCTCATCAAGCAGCTTCTTGAAGGATCCCAGGGTGTCAGCTTCAACAACATTACAGGGGAGTTGGTTCCAGACCCTCATAATTCTCTGTGTAAAAAAGTGCCCCCTATTTTCTGTTCTGAATGCACCTTTATCTAATCTCCATTTGTGACCCCTGGTCCTTGTTTCTTTTTTCAGGTTGAAAAAGTCCCCTGGGTCGACAGGGGCAATACCTTTTAGAATTTTGAATGTTTGAATCAGATCGCCGCGTAGTCTTCTTTATTCAAGACTGAATAGATTCAATTCTTTGAGCCTGTCTGCATATGACATTAATAATTCTGGTCGCTCTTCTTTGCACTTTTAGGAGCAGCAGTATCCTTTTTTGTAACGAGGTGACCAGAACTGAACACAATATTCTACATGAGGTCTTACTAATGCATTGTAAAGTTTTAACATTACTTTTCGCTATATATCCGAGCATCTTGTTGGCCTTTTTTTATAGCTTCCCCACATTGTCTAGTTAAAGACATTTCTGAGTCAACATAAACTCCTAGGTCTTTTTCATAGATTCCTTCTTAGGGTTGCCACCTTTTCCACAGACCAAAAACCGGATATATTTCTCAATTATTTCCACCATTTCTGTTCCACTGAAAGTTTGTTATCAGGATCCAGTTTTGGTAGTGCTTCTTTCAAGATGCAGTATTCGTTGAAGAGTTGTTCACCATCTATATGTACGTCAAAAATGCTTGGAATCTCACATAGATCTTCAAAGGTGAATGTAGCTTCAGGCTTCAAACTGCGAGTAGCAATTTTCTGTAGGTATGGATCTGGTCCGAAATTAAACCACTTCTCCAAGTACTGTGCGCTTCTTTGGTAGAGATCTAAAGCATTTTTTGTGAAGGCCTCTTGTTGGCTTGGTGGAAGATACTTCAGCGCTTGGTTAACTTTGAAGCCAAAAAAACGTTCTGAAATGCGAGATTTCAGGTCGCACAGCATTTAGTTTAGTACGCTGAAGGTCTCGGTGGACTGTGTATTGTCACTATCCAGTTTCAGGATTGATGGTTGAAATGCATTCATGTAGCTGTGTACAAAAAAAAGATAGCACTCATGGACAGAGAGATGTGTGTCGGGATTTAACCCATCTTCTTGAGATTTCACGAAATTCCAGATCAGTACTGGACAGCTTTCTTCCCCCTGTTGAACGAAGTACAACTTCACTGCAGGCCAATTCTTTAGAAGCCTATCCACAGCTGTGTACAACGATAACCATCTAGTAGGTACGTGTTGCAGAAGCTTGTGATATCCCATATCCAAGAATCCACGATTTCAGCTCACTGACATGTTTTGTACTGCAGGAAAATTCATTGTACACTTTGATGACAAGCGATTCCACATCATGTGCCAACTTTTTACTGCTGTGTTTTGCGGCATTGTGCAGCAGATGACACCTGGAAGCAGCAGCGAGGAGATTGCCATTTTCATTCTTCATGTTGGTATACACCGAATGAAGAACACCGTCTGCACCGTATGAAACTACATTCTTGAGATTCAGACCACACGTGGTAAACCCCTCGCGTATGCGAGCGGCAATAGCATCCGACGTTTCATTTCAGTCTTCATAAAAGTCGACCACACCTCTCTTAACCCACTTATCCTTGGAGAAGTAGGTCACAGTAACAGGGAAGTTCTTTAGATATCCCTTGTTTGATGCATTCCATCGCATATCTCCTTTACAGCTGATTCTATTGCATACGGGCACAAGACGTTTTGCACAATTGCTTAACTTTTTGTTCTTCCACAATGTAACTTTGTGCCCGAGCTGTTGTTGCAGTGGGACGTGTGGGTAATGATGTCACGGACCAGGAAGTAAACATAAACCAAACAATGGATGGTGGTGGTGAAACTGAGCGCTATGGCGCTCAGCTAATTTATTAAATAATAAAACATAAACAAAAGACTTAAACAAAACACCAAACAAAAAGGCACAAGGGCCAAACAAATAAACAAATAAGTATCGTGCTGGTTAAAACCAGCACGCTTAGCAGTTGTTTTTACCAGTTGTTTTTAGCTCCCCTTGCTTGTTGTTTGTTTGCCTCCTATTTTTGTGTCGTCTACAAATAGAAAAGTTTGCTTACTATACCAGAATCTAAATCATTAATGTAGATTAGGAATAGCAGAGGACCTAATACTGATCCCTGTGGTACTCCACTGGTTACCTCGCTCCATTTTGAGGTTTCTCCTCTAATCAGTACTTTCTGTTTTCTACATGTTACTTGATCTGCTCTGTGGAGTCCCTGAGTCTAAAGAGGCTTGAGCTTGTGAGGATTTATAGCACAGCAGAAAAATCTTGTATTAAAATGCATCAGCTCAGTTCGACTATTGATGACGACATTATTTCTAACCGGAAATGAAGCAACGTGAGACTTTTAACAAGCCCCTAAATTAAATGTCTGAGTTGGTTAAGGTAATGTCCTGAAAACACTGCGATAATAACGATTTTGAATTTAAGAATCTAGCCCAAAGTGTATACATACTTTATTGATTATGGAGAATGAAGATAATCTGCATGCATGGTCAATGGATTATTTTAAAACAAAGCCCATGGCTGTTGTAAGCAATCATTAGCAACTGGACAGCAGCTTTATTGAATCAGGCTCCGCAAGAGCTCCTCCCCACTTAGACCATATAACCTAACCACTCTCGGCTGCATTGTATGTGCTTTAAGTACAATAGTGTGTTTTTTTGCCTGAGGCATCCCCCTAAGAGTTTGAGGAGCTCTGATTAATGTATCTTTCATGAAACACTGCAGAGTTCTTTTGATAGTAGAAGATGCTTATTGGTACAACAGTCAAAATACACACTTTAAATGTATTTAATAACATAAAATAAATACATCAAAAATAACATTTAATACATGCAAAAATGATCAAAGGAAATGTAAAAGCATCCTACTGTATGTGCTGGTATTGCACTATCACACAATGATGTAAAATCCTTTCATCATTTCATCACTGACTATAAAAAATTCACACACATTTTTCTTTTTTTTTAAGAATACAGTTTTAACTTCCTTTGCATTCAGCAATTGTCTGACAATTTGTTACACATTTTTCACCTTTTAATGAGACCCAGCATGCTTATTGATCCCATAATCATGCACTTTTTCTGTATTGTTGTAACCCTTTGATTGCTTTCTGGGAGAATGCCCAGTTTGACCATTTGGAGAGCTAGTAATCATCGTGCTGAAGATTGATATATAGACCTTGTACCTATTTTGTACCCATGCTTTAGCTTACTGTAGTCGTCATCATTTTTGTTGACTTGACATAGTGGGAGAGTAAAAAATAAATTTTGGTACTTGTGCATTTTTGTGCTCATTAAACACATAATTTATATCAACTACATTTTCCTGACAAGTAATATGAGGTCTGTGTTATTGCCATGCTTCTGAAAAGACTCATCAAGGCTAATGGTGGGGCAGTGAGGTGGGGAAGCAGCATATTAGCATTGTTCTGTTCACTGAAGTCCATAGCTGAAGCTCTGTGCCCGACTGATATCATTTCCCATCTCGCTGCCCCACAATCAGAAGCATTTCTGCTGGAACAGTTAGTAGATGTGGCAAATAAGGATCAAAGAAACAACAGTAGAGAATCACACAGGATACACATACTAGGAGGATAAAATGTTGCAGAGGTTATGAGAGCTTCCCTTCACAGCAATCCTGAGAAGATCACCAAAACATTTTGAAGAGATTTTTTTAATGAAAATTAAGAAATAAAGTGGGTCAGAGAATGTATTGAGCACAACCAATAAACGTTCCAAATATAGCCTATTTTGGAGAACATTACCTTACACTGCACTGTAAAACCAAATCTTATCAACACATTTGTGTGTTTATTTTCATTGTTTTAGACACACAAAAAACACATGTGTAACCAATAGTAAGGTGTAAAGTAAATATATTATACAAGTATTCAATAAAAGAGGAGCCAAACCCAAAGCTGACAAAGGCTACGTACACACACAGGCTAAATGCAGTTGTGAGTTCATCTATTGTTCTTAATACGGTTTGTATACACACACAGTTTGGTTACAAAGGACAGTGACAACTGCACTAGTTAATCCTTTTCAGAGCAACTATCGAGTGCGGTTATTAATTCAGTTTGGTTTGTTAATGCGCACTAACTGTGTGTGTGTATTACAACCGCACTAACACGACCGCAGTTGGTGCTCAATGGATTTCTGTGCAACTAATGATGTCATTGTTTATCAGACATTTCCGTGTGATAAACATGGCTAATAAATATATATATATATATATATATATATATATATATATATATATATATATATATATATATATATATGTATATATATATATATATATATATATATATATATATATATATATATATATATGAGACAAGTTGATTTTGTAATACTGAAGAATAGTAAATTCATAACAATGGTAAATAGTGCATAATATACTTTTTTTATTTAATCAAAGTACACTTGTATAATATTCTGTTGTGAGAAAAAATGTATTTTTGGTTTTGCAACTTAAATAAAACAATATGGGTCAGTTTGTGTCCCCAAACGCCACAGCGTGACCGCAACTCGTTTTTCCACCGATACCGAACGTCTTATCTGTGTGTTTTGGTACTGCAGATCGTCGCCACTGTATTTAGCAGTGCGGAAAAAGCAAAACGGCGCCTCCGCTGGTTTTGCAGAAAAGAGCATAGCTGTGCTTGACGAGCTCTCGATCGATTACGTACAGTACTTTCTTCCAAAAGCATAAACAAAAACACAGGCTCCAGTTCAGTGGTTTGTTTAAACAGCGAGTGCACTCACTTCAGTAATAAAAGGTGGGGGTGTGTGTGTGTGTGTACAACACACAACCGCAGCGAGTGCCGTTTGTAATTACTGCAACGTAGCCTAAGAGATCAAAAACGTAGTGACAATTAACTCGCTATTCTTTTCTCTGCTGTTTCCTATTAAGGGGCCTGTCAGGTAAAAGCATTATTTTTACTGTATCTGTTCAAATGTCTGCATACCTTCAATGAAATACATTAGTATTTCATTTACAACGGATATAGTGATATGTGTTAAAAAGCCTTAATAATGGAAGCGGTTACCTTTTCAAAGGGTAGCCCATTATCAAACACTACACATGTACTGTAAATCTGTCATTTTTAATATGTAAGTGCTGTTTTTAAGTGACAATGTACAGTATGCTAGGAAAAAGCTAGTAGAATGGTTACATGGAATAAATGACTAGACTATAATGTAATGGCATTGTTTAATCTCTGGACTGGCGTTTATGCAAATATAATTATCCTGTGAACAAGGGAAAATGCTGTTAAATGATAATAATATCTAGAACTACAGAGAGAATTGTAACAATTATGTTTGACATAGAGGTACATGTAAGTAATGGTTTACAGTATATTGTACAGTTGAAATACAGTATCCACCCTGGATAAGATTTGGAATACCTTGACATGTCTAAATAGTTCCCATGCTGTACCTAGCTACTGCATTATGTACATTTTTCTGTAACATGTATAAAGAATGAATTAACCCCTAAACTAGAGTGTCAGACTAGTACATGACAATGAATAAGGGGAACCATAATGGGTGCTGGATGGGGTGGTGGATATTGTATATGTAGCAAAACACTTTTTACATTACACTAACTGTTAACAACAAACTTCCCCAGATGTGTTCTTTATGCTATTGAACACTGGAAACATTTTAGTGTGGCCACTAGAAGAGGGGGCTTCGCACCACTGTCAGCCTTTCTGCTGCCAGCGCTGCCACTGGAGGAGGACCTCGCACCGCTGTCAGCCTTTCTGCTGCCAGCGCTGCCACTGGAGGAGGACCTCGCACCGCTGTCAGCCTTTCTGCTGCCAGCGCTGCCACTGGAGGAGGACCTCGCACCGCTGTCAGCCTTTCTGCTGCCAGCGCTGCCACTGGAGGAGGACCTCGCACCGCTGTCAGCCTTTCTGCTGCCAGCGCTGCCACTGGAGGAGGACCTCGCACCGCTGTCAGCCTTTCTGCTGCCAGCGCTGCCACTGGAGGAGGACCTCGCACCGCTGTCAACCTTTCTGCTGCCAGCGCTGCCACTGGAGGAGGACCTCGCACCGCTGTCACCCTTTCCGCTGCCAGCGCTGCCACTGGAGGAGGACCTCGCACCGCTGTCAGCCTTTCCGCTGCCAGCGCTGCCACTGGAGGAGGACCTCGCACCGCTGTCAGCCTTTCCGCTGCCAGCGCTGCCACTGGAGGAGGACCTCGCACCGCTGTCACCCTTTCCGCTGGCAGCGCTGCCACTGGAGGAGGACCTCGCACCGCTGTCACCCTTTCTGCTGCCAGCGTTGCCACTGGAGGAGGACCTTGCACTGCTGTCAGCCTTTCTGCTGCCAGCGCTGCCACTGGAGGAGGACCTCGCACCGCTGTCACCCTTTCTGCTGCCAGCGTTGCCACTGGAGGAGGACCTCGCACCGCTGTCACCCTTTCTGCTGCCAGCGCTGCCACTGGAGGAGGACCTCGCACTGCTGTCAGCCTTTCTGCTGCCAGCGCTGCCACTGGAGGAGGACCTCGCACCGCTGTCAGCCTTTCTGCTGCCAGCGTTGCCACTGGAGGAGGACCTCGCACTGCTGTCAGCCTTTCTGCTGCCAGCGCTGCCACTGGAGGAGGACCTCGCACCGCTGTCAGCCTTTCTGCTGGAGCCGGAGGACGGGAGGCTGTAGCCAGCGAGCCAGCACTTACCCCAGAGCACACCCCTCATCGCACAGCACTACACTACACAGCGCATGCACCACAAGCCCCGGAGGAGAAGAGCACATTTTCGTGCACGGAGGACTGTGGTTATCGGAGTGTCTGTTTGTTTTCTTTTGTTTGAGCCTGGACCCTGCCGTGTTTGCCCCAATACCATCGCTGGTAACGGGGCTATTTATTATTTTTCCCGTGTGGATTATTTTTGTAATATTTCTGTTTTCTATTAAAAATGATTATTTTTTGGGAGACAACAGTCTGGACATTATACATCTCTTGCACTGCACCATTCATCCTGTCACATCTTCCTACAGAGGTCAGGACTGCCCAGTCCCTGACCACCTTCCGGCGCCTCCTCAAGACTCACGTCTTCAGACAGCACCTGTGCACCTCTGGACACTTTATCACTCTTCCTTAATGCACTTACTTGCTCTTATCTGCTCCCTATTTTAATGCATTTAATCCTGTACTTTAGAGTACTGTAATCTGCCGCAAGTGTTATTTAATCTGTAGTATTTTGTATTTAATTATATCCTGATGTAGCTATCACTGACACTGTTATCTGCTCCGTTACTGAATCGTATTTTGTCATATACTTGTACTTGCTAGAACTGAAGTCATTGTATTTTATCTTGCTCTTAATTGTATTAATACTTGTACTGTGATTCTTGAAATGTATTTTTGTTTACGACTGTAAATCGCCCTGGATAAGGGCATCTGCTAAGAAATAAATAATAATAATAATAATAATGGCACGGAAGTATTCAGTGAAAGCTGGCTCCCAACGGTGGCCTGTTCAGGTGTTTTACAATGTATTGGACCTAGCAGCCATCAACTCCTGGGTACTATACAAAGAATGCACGGAGAAGAATTTACCAAGGAGAGAATGTATTTTACAGTTAGCACAGGAACTTTGCAAGAAGCATTTGGAACAGACGGAGACTGCCAAGCGAGTACCCACAGCTGAAGCTGGCAACCCCGCTGAGAGCCACAAGAGACGCCAATGCCAGGTTGGCAAGTGCAATAAAAATAAAACTTCAGACAGCTGTGCCCTGTGCAGAAAGGAGGTGTTGATTGTGAACAGTCTTAGACTCAAGGTAAAGAAATACCCTTTTGTTGAAAAAAAGAAAAATACACTTTTTTGTGCTGTGTGCTTCTGTAAAATGTTTTAATAATCAATGTTGTTCGGTTGCTTTTGCTCATCTGATAATAAACCGATTGCTGTTGAAAAGTTAAAAATGTATTACTATCATTTCAGTTTTCTAAATATGTATGTTGTAAACCGTTGTCTGTTCAGATGTTTATTTATTTACATTTTCTTGTTTTGATTTGTAAAAGAAATGTTCATATATATATATATATATATATATATATATATATATATATATATATATATATATATATATATATATATATGCTTTGGTTGTTCAGATGTTTATGTGACATACTCAATAAAAAAAAAAAAATTACATCCAATTCTTTCTCCTTTCGTTATACTATTTACAGTGTTTTGAATACAGCTGTCAGAAAGACTGCTGCAGGGCTTCTAGGTATGAGTATATCTCCGGTCCTTCTAGTGTTAAGGGGGAGGTGTCTGTTAAGGCCATGTGTGCTATGTAGTTTGGCAGGGACGATGTTTGCTTCTCGTCTCTGCCAGACTACATCCTATGAGAATGCGTGGTCGGCAGCTAGTGATTCATTGACAAATTGGCTGCCGACCACGCGTATTAGAAATCCCATGCAGAATGTGATCGAGAGACAAATAAGGTAATTGATAGCCAGTTAATCCCTCGACCACTAAAAAACTGCAGCTTTTGCTGACTGGGGTTGAGGAGAGTGGAGAGAAGGAACGAGAGAGATCTACCACGAAAGTAAGAAAGAAAACCAATTGTTACGCGTGCTGATTTTAAACCAGCACGATACTTGTTTTGTTTCCATGTTTGTTTGTTTGGCTATCAAGCCCTTTTGTTTATTATTTAAAGTTTATTTCATTTAATAAAGAAAGAGCACAAAGGCAACTCAACCCGTAGGGCATTGCCTGTGTGTTTACTTCCTAGTCTGACGTCACCTGCCCAGCCATCCTTGACAACATGTTACATTAGAGTTTTCTTTAAGTTCATGCATGTTAGGTTACATTGAAACTAAGCACAGGTCATGGTACTGTAACTACATTGCTGGCTATTAACTAACAGCAAATATAGCTGATCCCTATTAGTGGGGAGGCAAAAAAAAATTGACACTGGAAATAATAATTTAGCGGTTGTGTCCACCGCTTACTGTGCACACCACATAGTAAGCTAATAAACAATGTACATCACCAGATGCCAGTGGACTTCGTCCAGTAATATGCAAGCTTTAATAAAAGGCACCAGTCAGATGCACAGCACCATTTAGAAACAATGACACTTCAAGTAATATATACTGTATAAGTTAAGATGTGCGCAGTCATTTTAATTAAACATAAAAGACCTCATCACAAAAATAAAATAGTTTTTTGTCTGTGTGCTGCAAACCTTTAGAAGTGTGTGCAATAATGCACAGACAACAGCGAGGAACATAAGGGGCACTTGAGATCTGATTTATTCACTGACTGAGAACATAATAGACACACAAGGTTCTTATTTGTACAGCTGGTGGGCAAATATTATATTCTTTTTTTGTATACAAAAATGTCTTGGAATGTGTATAACAATGTTTGGATAGGTTATTAAAAAATATAAATGTCTTCATTAAAAGCATGCTAGTTTAGTTGCTGAGAAATGACTCCCAGGGTTCACACAGTGGGAGTCATACATAATTGACTGTGGTAAGTATGGCATCACGGCCCAAGCTGTTACCGGCAGGAAGAGACCCAGAGACAGAAGCTGCAAGTTTAAAGTGCTAATTCAGACGTTTAATTACAAAACACAACAAACAAAGCACAGCAACAAACAAATAGGCACAAGGGCCAAAAAAAAACAGTGAACAAAACAATATGACACTTTTAAATGCCGTGGTTTCAGGCTGCACCGCCGCTTACATGGAAACACGGCTTCATCAGCTCCCCTAAACACCAACGATAATTCTCAATACAGCACAGCACCGCACAGCGCAGCACAGCATCGCACAGCATCGCACAGCACAGCACTGCACCAGACAGCACAGCACCGCACAGCCGGGCACCACACACAAACACTAACCTTCACCAACATTAATTCTAACATTAACACCTGTCATCACCCTTTTTATACACCCGTTAATTATTAATCATTCATTCAATTCATGGCTCCAGCCACATTCCCACGTGTTGTGACAATTTAACCCCCTCCCTGCCAACTCAATATTCCCCACACACGCCCACACATTACACCGGCAGGGCTTCCACCCTGCCACATTGCCACAGGAAAATCCAGAAGTGAAACTTGACAGCTTATTTCCTCTCAATTGAACGTTCCTTGCAGGAGAAAGGTGTGATGGGATTTTTGTTCAATTGTCCATGAACATCTGTCTTTATACCTTTATTAAAAAAAGAGCCTGTTTCTTCTTTTGATTGTAAAATACCAGTAGGTTGAACAATCAAACTCACAAAGCACAGTACAGTATATGGAAACAATGTTGAATAGTTGTTATTGTTTTATACGCAGTAGGTCAGGTTTTCAATAAATATGTAAAGGCTCACGGCTGTTCTAGAGGTGAGACGTCAGCCTCTTCTTCCCTTTCAAAGCTCAGACTTACCTCTATCTTTCTTTTGTGAAGTTTCTTTCATTCCGGGGTTCTGTGGGTTCCACCACTCAAGCTGTAGTGGACCTCACTTCATTGCACTACGCATATTATAATGCATAAGCATGCTCTCACCTCACTTATTGAATATACACAATAGACCTGATTTAAAAGGGCTCAATGCTCAACAGCAGGCATCTTGTTTTTTGCCAATAAGTGACAATTATGGAACATTATCAAAAAAGGGAGGGGGCAATAATAACAGCAGAGAAGAGAAAGTAATAAAATCAAGTAATAAATGTTGTTTCCATTTTATTGACAAGGGGATACTAATTAGTCTCATTACTTGCATACATAAAAAACAACACATGTGTAGAAGTATGAATGTGCCTTCATATGTATCATCTGTTTTCATTGGGGAACATGGCCTGGGCAATCAGGTGAGGCTGCTTATAGACTGAGCTTAAAGTAAAGTTAAAGCATCATTGTAAAAAAAAAAAAAAGTGCCTCCTATTTCTGTTCTGAATGCCCCTTTATCTAATCTCCATTTGTGACCCCTGGTCATTGTTTCTTTTTTCAAGTCGAAAAAGTCCCCTGGGTCAACATTGTCAATACCTTTTAGGATTTTGAATGCTTGAATCAGATCACTGTGTAGTCTTCTTTGTTCAAGACTGAATAGATTCAATTCTTTTAGCCTGTCTGCATACGACATGCCTTTTAAACCCAGGTTGCTCTTCTTTGCACTCTTTCTAGAGCAGTAATATCCTTTTTGTAACGAGATGGCCAGAACTGAACACAATATTCTAGATGAGGTCTTACTAATGCATTGTAAAGTTTTAACATTACTTCCCTTGATTTGAATTCAACACTTTTCACAATATATCTGAGATCCTTGTTGGCCTTTTTTATAGCTTCCCCACATTGTCTAGATGAAGACAATTCTGAGTCAACATAAACTCCTAGGTCTTTTTCATAGATTCCTTCTTCAATTTCACTATCTCCCATATGATATTTATAATGCACATTTTTATTGCCTGTGTGCAGTACCTTACACTTTTCTTTATTAAATGTCATTTGCCATGTGTCTGCCCAGTTGTGAATGATGTCTAGATCATTTTGAATTACCTTTGCTGCTGCAGCAGTGTTTGCCACTCCTCCTATTTTTGTGTCATCTGCAGATTTAACAAGTTTGCTTACTATACCAGAATCTAAATCATTAATGTATATTAGGAATAGCAGAGGACCTAATACTGATCCCTGTGGTACACCACTGGTTACCTGGCTCCATTTTGAGATTTCTCCTCTAAACAGTACTTATGTTTTCTACATGTTAACCACTCCCTAATCCATGTGCATGCATTTCCTTGAATCCCTACTGCGTTCAGTTTAAGAATTAATCTTTTATGCAGGACTTTGTCAAAAGCTTTTTGGAAATCTAAATAAACCATGTCATATGACCAGACCAGAATGATTCCAGATTTGCTTTGTTAATGAATTCAGTTTTCAGCAACGACTATGCCTGCAAATCTACTAGTTCTAGTTGCTGCTTCATCGGGAAGCACTTTCTTTGCATGGGACGAGAAATCACCATCAAGGTTGATTGAAAACGGATCACAGAAAAAAACGATTGCGTACCTGGGAATGCTGAAATTGTCAAAGTGAGCACTGAAATTGTCTTTCAGCTGTACAATAAAGTCTGTCATTGTTAGGAGTCATTTTGAGTTACGTTTTGCTTACAACATATCGGAAAGTTAAACTAAACTAATTTGTCTCAGATTATTATTTTACTCATATTCATTTGGAGGTTACAAAGACATACTATCACAATTGTTACTTCTTTTTTCCTTTTAGGTTTGTTTTCAACCGGCTTGACCATTTTTTTTTATTTTTTTATTGACGAGCTGGTATGCCATGTGCTGTGCTGCAGCACATTTTTGGGGGGGGAGGGGGTATTGCAAGTGGCCCGCTCTGCGGCTGCCCGCGGGTCATTTGGCCTGCTGTCAAATCTAATTACCCACCACTGCTGTACGGTGATGCATTGACCCTCACCATCAAAACTTCTTTTGGACCATACAGGATGGAATTGGAGGAGGTGTTACTGTCGTCTGTGGAGGGATTCATAATTCCCTTTCAGGCAGAAAGTAAAAAATTAAAAATGACTGCCAAGCCACACTTGCATTCACATTCATTGCAATGCAGTAGTCAGGGCAGGTATCGGCTACAGGCAAGCCTGTA
>NW_026708082.1:0-13771 GCF_902713425.1 Acipenser ruthenus
GTAATGAGGTCTGTCGTAAGTTACCGTGATTATATCGTTGTTTTTGCCTTTAATAGGGACACACCTTAGAAGAGGCACGTAACTATCTCCAATGGCTTGATGTGTAATGATATCTGTATAGACATACATGGTATAAAAACCCGGTCGGATATCGGCTATCGGGGTAGATGGTGCTCAATGAGCACTATATAGTTTAGCCTCAATAGGGCCCAATAGTCTAATAGTTTCACCCTTTATAGTCTCATGAAATCCCAACATTTGTCCGAGTTGTTCTTTGGCAAAAATCACAAATGGAGTAGTACTTTTTATATAAAGTCGTCTTTCTATAGGTTTATAGACTAATTTCAAATCATTTTTATATTGTTCATCGGGTGCCTTGTCACCTTTCTGATCTAGTCCTTTTCCGAGCGGGACATCGTTCATGGTCGTTATTACATCCTGAAGGGTCTCATAATATCCTTTTGGTATAGTATAATCACGTTTTATCGCATTTTCTATACCATAAGTAATAAAAGTGCTGTCCTTAAGGTTTATATTATCCCATGTATGGGGATATTGAATCTCTGCTAAGCAAACTTCCCATTTTCCCGGTAGATTCATTGTTTTAACCAGTTTGGTAGTAAAATTGGAAATAGCATTTTTAGGGAAAACATCCTGTGAAGCGTTACTAGGCAGAGTCACATAAAAAGAGTCTTGAGACATCTTGAATAATGTTTTAAGTGTAATTAAATACACCCCAGACTTGTTAACTCTTTAGATCCACCACCTGATGCCCAGCGACCCAACTGTTAAATTTTTCAGGCTAACTGGCCCATTTTATGATAAGACTTTTTACCATTTTCCTTTTTCTCAGCAACTATCTTCTCTATCCTAAACAACCTATCAGTCTTGACATTTATTTTCTGCAATTCTGGTTCATAAAAGGTGCCCATTATAGACTCTCCATCATAATCACATAGTTTATACACCGGTGGAGATCTTGGTATACATTCTGTTATAGTAAAAGTCTCTGCTGTAAACATCTGTTCATAGCTTTTTATAAAGGGAGCTCTTAACTTTGAAATTCTTACGTTGTCACCGACGGCAAACTTAAACTTTATATGTTTAGGGCTTTTCTTCTTAGAGTATAAAGTTTTAAACACTTTAAATGAATTGTCTTCATTAACTTCTGAAGGTTTCATTTGAATACTACGGTGAAAGGAGTGGTTATAAGCCTGAACCATTTCTTGTAGTTTATCCATATACTTGTGAGTGTTAAAAGCGGTGAAATATTTCCACATTTTTGTTTTCAGAGTCCTGTTGTATCTCTCAACAATAGAGGCTTTTAGTTCATTCCACGTGGTAAAGTGTAGAATATTATGTTTTTTTTAGCATGTGCTGAAAGGCTTTGTTTAGAAATTCTGTCCCTTTATCAGTTTGTAGTTTTTTAGGTTTCCTACCCGTGCTGAGGATCCTCTTGAACGCCTCTGTCACCGTCTTAGATGACTTATTTTTCAACGGTATTACCCATGCATATTTAGATAAGATATCTATACATGTTAGCATGTACTTGTAACCTCCATTTTCTTTTGACAAGCTAGACATATCCACTAAATCAGCTTGCCACTGTGTATCGATAGTAGATACAAATACAGTGCTTCTTTTAAAGTTTATTTTAGAGGGCTTATGCAACGTATATGAGTCTTGCTCTGATAAAAAGTCTGTTAAGACCCTCTCAGAGACTTTATGCCCCTGTGACGAAGTGCCCGCCCCTGTGTGTATTTTGTGTGTTATGTGTTGTATGTTGCGTGTGTTAATGTCGGTGTATAGTCATTGGTACACGGGATATAAACGGGTCTGTGTTTCACGTGTGATTTAAAATGTAGATTTGTATTTAGGCACGAGGAGGGCACAAATCACTTCACGTGCTGGTTAAATGTAATATGTGAGCACGGGGTTGCACAGAATTAATTCACGTGCTGGGATTCAAGTGAATAATTAATTAGTAATTGAATCCCAGCACAACAGTATATATAGACACATTTTCTTTCACTCGGGGTTGGGTGTTCGGTGAGTGGAGAACGGGATTGGAGACGGAGGTAATTGTGAATTGTAAAAGTAAACAGTTAAAGTATCTGCTCACCGTGTTTGTTTGTCTGTCTAGTCCGTTTTGTTCGTCTATTTATTTTGGCCTCAAGTGCCGTGCCCTGTGTTTTGTCTGTTCAAACCTTTTATTTTCTGTTCTGTTTATTAAATGCTGAGCGAAAGCATTCGCTCAGCTACACCAAACCACACCTCTCTGTCTGTTTATTTCCTGCTTCTGGTCTGATGCCACCCACTCCGGCCGTCTTTGTGACACGTGGTGTCCTGCGTGGGATCTACAGCGCCTCCAGGACTCAGGCCAGAGCAGGAACTGCATTTTTTGGATTACAAAAAAAATAAAAAAAAATAAATAAATAATAGTAAAGCGAGGATGGGAAGAAAGAGCTGCAGGAAGCAGCAGCAGCAACAACAACAGCTGCAGCACTCATCCTGCATGCCGGGCTGGGAGGAGGACAGCCACAACGGGGCAGTAGCCACCCCTCTACCCCCACTGCCACCGGGTTCCCCACCGTCCCGGGAAATATGGGACTGCAGATGCGAGATGGGAAACGATGGGAGGACTGGGAGCAACAGCACAACCCGGCATCCGTTCGTGACCTCACCATGGTGGTGCTGGGGTACCTAGCTGCAGACATGGGAGGGATGCCTTCCAGTGAGCAAGAGGGAGAGGAGCAGTCGCTGCCCTCTCCAGTACCTGAGTGGGAGGAGCCTGAGTGTCCACAGCCCAAGCGGGAGGAGCCTGAGCGTCCACAGCCCAAGCGGGAGGAGCCTGAGCGTCCACAGCCCAAGCGGGAGGAGCCTGAGCGGCCACAGCCCAAGCGGGAGGAGCCTGAGCGGCCACAGCCCAAGCGGGAGGAGCCCGAACGTCCTACGCCTGAGTGGGGGGAGCCCGAACGTCCACAGCCCAAAAGGGAGGAGTCGGGGCGTCCACAGCCCAAAAGGGAGGAGGTCGGGGATGATGGCTGGGAGGTTTTTTTAAAGAACCTCGCGGCAGAGTTATGCCCTGGCTGTGGGGCTTATGGGCACACGTTAGCCATATGCCCCACCCAGTATGAAGAGGAGGAACTAGCACCCAGACGGGGGGACCGCGAGCGTCCAGCGCCCAGACGGGGGGACCGCGAGCGTCCAGCGCCCAGACGGGGGGACCGCGGGAATCCGAAGCCTGAGAGGCAGCTGTTCCCACTTTCACCAGCAGAGCAAGAATGCCTGCTGGTTTCCCCATCACAACCAGCAGAGGAAGAATGCCTCTGGTTTCGCCAGCACAACCAGCAGAGGAAGAATGCCTGCTGGTTTCCCCATCACAACCAGCAGAGGAAGAATGCCTGCTGGTTTCCCCATCACAACCAGCAGAGGAAGAATGCCTGCTGGTTTCCCCAGCACAACCAGCAGAGGAAGAATGCCTGCTGGTTTTCCCTTCCGAGGCAGAGCCGCACCAGTCCCCTGCAATAGGGGCAGAGCCGCACCAGTCCCCTGCAAGAAAGGCAGAGCCGCACCAGTCCCCTGCAAGAGAGGCAGAGCAGCATCAGTCCCCTGAAAAAGGGGGAGACTACACGCTGCTCCCACCTTTGTCGCCAGGAGACTACACACTGCTCCTACCTCCATTGCCAGGAGACTACACGCTGCTCCCACCTTCACCGGCAGGAGCAGAGCAGCAGGAGCTGCCTCTGCCTCCGCCACCTCCACCGGCAGGAGCAGAGCAGCAGGAGCTGCCTCTGCCTCCGCCATGTCCACCAGCAGAGGGTGAATGCCTGCTGGGTCCCTGTCCACCAGCAGAGGGTGAATGCCTGCTGGGTCCCTGTCCACCAGCAGAGGGTGAATGCCTGCTGGGTCCCTGTCCACCAGCTGAGGATGAATACCTGCTGGTATCACTTCCCACACCAGCAGAGGATGAATGCCTGCTGGTATCAATTTCCCCACCATCACAAGGAGAGGAGCGGGAGCTGCCTCTGCCTCCATCACCATCAGGGGGAGAGGAGCAGGAGCTGCCTCTCCCTTCACCAGAAGGATCAGGATTAGATGCTGGCGGTCCTCAGCAGCCCTTGCATAGGCTGCTGAGGGAAGCACGGGGAAGAACCGCCCGGCCGCAGAGGTCGAGAAGAGGGCCAACACCCGCACCCCAGCTTGTCCTGACTCCCTGCCTCGCTTCGCCCAAGGATGCCTGCCTCGCTTCGCCCAAGGATGCTTGCCACGCTTCGCCCAAGGATGCCTGTCTGCATCGCCTGGGGCTGCCTGTCGCTCCGCATCGCCTGGGGCTGCCTGTCGCTCCGCATCGCCTGGGGTTGCCAGCCGCTCCGCATCGCCTGCGGTTGCCAGCCGCTCCGCATCGCCTGGGGTTGCCAGCCGCTCCGCATCGCCTGGGGCTGCCAGTTGCTCCGCATCGTAGCAGGAAGTACTATGGCCGGAACCCCACCAAGGGGAGCTGCCGGCCACGAAGAAGGTGGGGGAGGTCAGGAGGCCTGCTCCCACTGCAGCAGTTTCGCTGCCGGAGATCGCGGGGGAGGTCCGGAGACCTGCTCCCACTGCAGCAGTTTCGCTGCCGGAGATCGTGGGGGAGGTCCGGAGACCTGCTCCCACTGCAGCTTCTTCGCTGCCGGAAGTACTGTGGTCTGAGCCCCACCAAGGGGAGCTACCGGCTACGAAGAAAGGGGGAGAGGTCAGGAGACCAGCATCCCCCGCAGCAATTTCGCTGCAGGCGTGGACCAGCAGGCTGTCAGCCGTGCCACTACCGGCAGGGGTGCTGACAGCATGGCCAGCCATGGGCCCACTGAAGCCTCCCTTCCCAGCCCGAGACTTTGTTCTGGACTGCTGGATTTTTAAGGGGGGAGGTGGCCATTGAGGCCATGTGTGCTTTGCACAGGGGGGGGGGTATATGTGACGAAGTGCCCGCCCCAGTGTGTATTTTGTGTGTTATGTGTTGTATGTTGCGTGTGTTAATGTCGGTGTATAGTCATTGGTACACGGGATATAAACGGGTCTGTGTTTCACGTGTGATTTAAAATGTAGATTTGTATTTAGGCACGAGGAGGGCACAAATCACTTCACGTGCTGGTTAAATGTAATATGTGAGCACGGGGTTGCACAGAATTAATTCACGTGCTGGGATTCAAGTGAATAATTAATTAGTAATTGAATCCCAGCACAACAGTATATATAGACACATTTTCTTTCACTCGGGGTTGGGTGTTCGGTGAGTGGAGAACGGGATTGGAGACGGAGGTAATTGTGAATTGTAAAAGTAAACAGTTAAAGTATCTGCTCACCGTGTTTGTTTGTCTGTCTAGTCCGTTTTGTTCGTCTATTTATTTTGGCCTCAAGTGCCGTGCCCTGTGTTTTGTCTGTTCAAACCTTTTATTTTCTGTTCTGTTTATAAAATGCTGAGCGAAAGCATTCGCTCAGCTTCACCAAACCACACCTCTCTGTCTGTTTATTTCCTGCTTCTGGTCTGATGCCACCCACTCCGGCCGTCTTTGTGACACGTGGTGTCCTGCGTGGGATCTACAGCGCCTCCAGGACTCAGGCCAGAGCAGGAACTGCATTTTTTGGATTACAAAAAAAATAAAAAAAAATAAATAAATAATAGTAAAGCGAGGATGGGAAGAAAGAGCTGCAGGAAGCAGCAGCAGCAACAACAACAGCTGCAGCACTCATCCTGCATGCCGGGCTGGGAGGAGGACAGCCACAACGGGGCAGTAGCCACCCCTCTACCCCCACTGCCACCGGGTTCCCCACCGTCCCGGGAAATATGGGACTGCAGATGCGCCACCCACTCCGGCCGTCTTTGTGACAGCCCCTCAGACCCCAGAGCCCTTTGAAGAGTCTGTAAACTCCCTAAACCCCCAGGATTTGAGGGATCGTAGTATATTTTTTTCATACGCTGATGTGCCGTCTTTAACCAATATAACACAACTGCGCCAAGTATGTAGTTCAAAAAGTTTTTATTCAAAGTTTATCAAGAAGATAAGGACATTTTAGAAGACATATAAAGTTTTTACACAAACATTTATGATTAGTCACTAAGTAATCCACGACATTTTGATATATCTTCATCTCTTAAAAACATTGGCAGGTTATAAAAACAGACATCAGTCACATAAGCATACAAAACAATGATATGTGTACATTTGCAGTCTTCTATTTCATCAAACATTTTAGGTAATATATTCATTAAAAATGCATTTAAGGGGTTACAGTGTTTTACATGTGTATCTACCAACTCTAACCATTCTTGAGCATCAACATCTTTATGGATTAAATCAGTTACACTTTTTAAATTGTTGAACATTTTTACATTTACGGGGATCAGGTTTTGAAAGAGTCTCTTGCAAGCCACTTCCTCAGCTTTTAACTCAAACAGCAGCCCCTCCATGGTTTTCCTCAGTTTTGCTGGAGTCTGGACGTTCCCCATTTTCAAAGTCACAGGCTCTGTAATAAGTTAAAGGAGCTTGGGGGTTAGTAAAACTGCGATGGTAAAAAGCTTTGGTTATTTTGTTAACAATGTCTCAGGTCTTGTCATCCAGGGTTTCTTGTAGATGGCGCAGTTTACGTCTAATGCTGTGTTCTGGTCTTAGCTCTGTTAAAATATCATCCACCCCTTGCTTGGACTCTCTCTTGAACCTTTTTTACATTCCGTGGTTTCTTTAGCCTCTGAGGAAGGGCTAATGTGCATTTTTTAAAGGCTTTTATAAGTTCAGACATTTGCCGATCCTCAAGATCCATTTTCTCAGAGTAGGAACTAACAAAGGTATGAGACATCTTGTGTAACACTCTAATAAACGGCACAAATATTTTCCTCCTTTTATGAGGTCTGAAAACATGCCCAGACTTGCCCTTTTAAAAAAACAAAAAAACAAAAAACAAAAACCCTTCGTAGTCTCAATCATTTTAACCTTTTGCTCAAACACCTAACCACCATGATTCTCAGAACCCCGGTAAGCTTAATTCTTATTTTTTATTTAGTAATGTTTTAAGAAAAACTGTTGTGGCTGAGTGGTTAAGGCGATGGACTTAAGATCCACTTGACTCAATTGTCAGCGTGGGTTCAAATCCTACCAACAGTAATTATTTTTATTTCAAACTCTTTACATTTATAAATATTTAATGTTTATAAGCACTTGTTAAATACAAGGGGTCTGTTATATATATATATATATATATATATATATATATATATATATATATATATATATATATATATATATATATATTCCATACTCCTATATAAAATCCACGCCCCCTCATTATATATTCATAAATCCACTCTCACTCATTATATATTCATATATTCACACATAAGGTCAAAAGGTCCCTAAAAGGTCAAAAAGGTCATCAATCAAACTTTTGACATAAGCTATAGTAATATTACTACTCATGGGTTCAATCACCATACTGGCCAGAGCTTTGGTAACGGAACCATGGTGTGTTCTACTTTTTTTCTTGTAAGCATACTGTCAAACCTTTCATCTTTCACATTGCTCTAGGTGCTGTTTTGAATGCTCACCATAACTGTTGTGTTAAAATCTTGTCAGCCCAGCCAACACACAGAAATCAATTAATCCATCAATCCATCCATCCATCCATCTATCCATCCATCCATTATCATTAACCGCTTAATCCTTTACAGGGTCGCGGTGAGCCGGAGCCTAACCCAGCATACACAGGGCGCACGGCGAGACTACACCCTGGACGGGACACCAGTCCATCGCAGGGCACACAGAAATCCAGTCACATTGTAATAATGTGCAGGAGCATTGGTTGTTCAGTGGTAGAATTCTCGCCTGCCACCCGCAGGGAGGCCAGTCGAGAATAGGTGTAACAGAGAATCCAGCTGCAGAAGCCTGTTTTCAGGGTTTGTTTTTTTGTCCCTGGGCATTACACATCATTAGCACTGGGAGACTGGAATAAACACGCCTTTATTGTTAACTATTTAACTTTTTGCTGCACAATATTATTATTATTATTATTATTATTATTATTATTATTATTATTATTATTATTATTATTATTATTATTATTTATTTCTTAGCAGACACCCTTATCCAGGGCGACTTACAATTATATTTCTGTTACTTAGCTTATCTTGTGTATATATATAACAATTTACAGTATTATCATAAGTTTAACCTATATGATAATAATAATAACAGTAATACTGGAAGCACTGCAGAGACTGACATAACTCAGCACACTTAAAGACTATAATACGTAAATATAATGATCCAGAAATCATTAGGATATTTTTTATGCAAATTAAGCTATTTACAGTATAAAACATTAAACAAAATACATAAAATATAAAAAGCAACAACATAATGCATTATATATATATAAGAACATAAGAAAGTTTACAAACGAGAGGAGGCCATTCAGCCCATCTTACTCGTTTGGTGATATATATATATATATATATATATATATATATATAATATATATATATTATATATATATATATATATATATATATATATATTTTAGCTCAAAGAGCCAGCTGCCCAACGTTTTGATATGTTGTACACTATCTTTCTCAAGGGAGCCTGTGTTTGAATCAAAACATTGGAGGTATTTATAGGTTTTTGACGGCATGACAACTACTTCTTATTGTTTACATTCAAATCCATGATTTATTCTTACATGTAATTGTGTTCTATATTGTGACATCATTTTTTACTTCTATCTTTGAATCTGTATTAATTATAATTAACACTACTTTATATAAAACTTATATTTTTATTATATCATGCAATGCTGGCTCTGAGGATCAGTCTTGATCTGGCCCTCCCCAGCGCATCAGCATGCACAACTTTTGAATTAATTTTGTTTATTTATTTAAATGTTATATATTTATTGAAGTTAATTAGTTCATTCTTTTCTGTTGAATCCCGCTGGCATAATCGTGTTCAGTCTATTTATCCATTTACTTTCTTGTATTCTTCAATATGTCGCATTGTCTAATTTTAGCTGTTCTAATACTACAAACTTTACATCATTTATGTCATGTCCCTGACTGGTGAAGTGCTGTACTATTGGTTCATTCATTTTTTTATTTCTAATTAATGAAAGGTGATTCTGAATTCTTTAAGTAGTTCCAGTGTCTCCAACATATTTGATTTCATCACATTTTTCACAGGCTATTCAGTAAACAACATTGCTATTTTTACAGTAGGTGTTAGTTTTTAGTGGATATGTGGTGTTCTTATGTTTAATTATATTTTTACTTTTGTCCATGTATTTACACACTTTACATCTACTAGTGCACATGTTCGTAGAACCTATTTTGTCAATTATTATTTTATGTTCACTGTGAACTAAAATATCACCTAAATTAGCTTCTCTTTTGAATTCTACAACTGGGGCCTTAAGAAATACTTTTTTTAAATTTTTCTGAATTATGTAGAATCAGCAAGTGTTCCAAACTATCTTAGAAATATTGAGCAAAAGTTTAGAGTAAGTCATTACTAATGGGACTCCTTTGACCTTTTTATCTCTATTTTTATAATCTAGTAAGATCATCTCTTTTTAGTTTATCCACTTTTCTTAAGTCCGTCTCTATAATTCTTTCTTTGTATCCTCTTTTTTTAAGATGTGTTTTTAATACATTTCTTTGTTTTACATAGTCACTTTCTTTTGAGCATATTCTTCGTATTCTTATTCCTAGACCCTTTGGGATTGCCCTTTTCTAGTTTGTGTCGGATGTGCAGAGGACATGTGTAAATACGGGTGCATGTCAGTAGGTTTACAGAAGAGGTCAGTCTCAATTGAACCTTCTTCAAGTTTTACTGTGGTATCTAAAAAATTCTATTTATTTTCTTGTCCATCAAAGGTCCACCTTAATATTACTGTGTTTTTCATTTGCCATACACTGTGTGTGTGTATATATATATATATATATATAGTATATATAGTATAGACAGCAGGGAGGGGGTTAAAGCCTCCCTGAGGAAAACATGTGCGTAGGCACGTTTGTTTAATTGTTTAATTTAATTGTTTCATTGTTTTAACTGTTTTATTGTTTAATTATCCTCCAGGTGCAGGGTATAAAGGAGGCAGGAGAGGTGCTATGCTTCCTGGAAGTCGTGAGGTGAAGAGTGTGCTGTATGAAACCTGTGTGGTTTTTGTTTATTGTGTTTGGCGGGGAAACGGCTTAGCCGTCCTGCGAGTTAGTCAGGGAATAATCTGTGTAGTCAGCGCTCCAAAATCGGAGTTAGGTGTTTATTTTGTGTTTGTTTTATTTTGTGTTTAATTAAAAAGAATTGCGCAGTAAGCGCTGAAAAATCAGTCTGCTGTGCTGGGTCAAGTTTTTAAAGGGCCAACGAACCCGAGCCGCAAGGCTCATGTTACAATAGACACACACATATTGCATATTATTTATATATGTAAGTTGCACATTTGGCCAACGTGGAATAACCTGTGAGAGTTTATGGAATATTTCTAGACCATCAGTCTGCAAAGACAATTTTTCAGAGTCTGTTTTTGTAAAATGGTAAAAATAAAAATGCCAGAATCCTTTGTTCTGAAAACACTTGAAAGAGTTCCCACCTAATCACTATCTCTGTGTTACCTCAAATAAACAAACTGCAAATTCAAGAACTTTCCATTCACTTCTGTAGAATCTCCATTTGTACTTTTTTTTGTAAATCTATCTGTGAGTGAGTGAGCACATGCTTTTACTTTTAAATGAATACATTATAATTGTCCAATAACCAAGCTGGTTAAACTATAATGCTTATTATTAGGAGTTAAAGAATAAACCATGTGTAACATTAATAGATTTAAATGTTAACTAAATATATATTTACAATACAGTATTTTGATATGTCCAAGCAACAACTATATTGATGTTGTGTGTGTCACTGGGGTAAGTTATAAGTTATAAGTTATAACACCTTGGTAGCGCAGACAAGGAAGCCAGACAAAGTAATTATCAAAAAGAGGTTTATTAATTGTATTCTAAAACTATTAAAAGCAATCAAATTTAACTATGCAAAAACACACTATTAAAATGGCTAAGCACATAAGCAGGGGTGGAAATAAGACTCCCATTGTATAGCAGTAGGAGCCATTTCGGGTTTTCTGACCTGCAGGCTTGTTTTTTCCAGCTACTTTAGTACAGTTTATACAAGGGCCTGCAGTTAGTAAAACCTGAAATGGACCAAACTGCTATGCATTAGGAGTCTTATTTCCATCCCTGCATATGCAAGTAACAATAAAAGTAATAGCTAATTCAATAGCAGCAAAGTTAACAGTAACTATAGCAATAGTATTCAAAATTATAGTTGTATCAATAGCAGCAATGTTAGCAGTAGCAATAGAAGTAATACAGCTATATCAACAGCAGCAAGAACAACAAAATAATAATAGTTTAGCAACAACTGTATTTACAGTCCTATTTTGAATATGTTGTCCAAGCAACAACTGTATTTATAGTACTATTTTGTCCAACCAATTTTATTTTCCCTTTTCTCATTACATTTAACCAACCTTGAACATAACACTTAAAGAAAGCAGATGGGGAAATATAATTATCTATTCATAGGTTTTTCTTGACGCTGCTTTCCTCTATGGAACTATACGAGCGAAACTACGATTGACTGAAGGACTGTCTGCCCAATGCACACCCCCCTGTTGCTTAGCAACTGTGTCTCCCGTTCCACGGCTCTGCTTGCCAGTGGCTTGCTGCCTGATCTCCCCGTCCTGCCAATTATCTACTGCTTTTATAAATGCGGAAGAATATTGTGAGAGGGAGACCTTGAATTGTAAAGGAGATTCCTTGTTGCAGACTGGAGCTGGAACGCAGAGAGACTTTATAACTTCGTGTAGCACACCAGGAAGGCTGTGTTTGACCGGGGCAGCAGTGTAGAGTAGTGGTTAGGGCTCTGGACTCTTGACCGGAGGATTGTGGGTTCAATCCCCAGTGGGGGACACTGCTGTTGTACCCTTGAGCAAGGTACTTTACCTAGATTGCTCCAGTAAAAACCCAACTGTATAAATGGGTAATTGTATGTAAAAATAATGTGAAATAATGTATAATGTGATATCTTGTAACAATTGTAAGTCGCCCTGGATAAGAGCGTCTGCTAAGAAATAAATAATAAGAAATAAATAATAATAATAATAATAATAATTTCCAACATGAGGTATAGCGTGTTGGGGTTCCCCGGTCAGTGAGCCTGTTAGTTTATTGTTAACGTTGTGTGGTTTATTTGATAGTTGTCCCACTCATGCAGCAAGAAATCCTGTGGTTTATTTGTTATATTTTATTTTATTCTTGTTTTATATATTCATTTTCACGGGGCGTGAGCTGGGGTGAAAGATAAGGCAGAAGAGGCAGAAAAGTAGGATAGAAAGAGGTCACTGACTGAGGGCGACGATGCCAACACATCCCTGGGGCAGAGGACCCAGCAACCGAAACAGGATAGAAAAGATGGTCGCTGACTGAGGGCGGCGATGCCGACACATCTCAGGGGCAAAGGACCCAGCAACCGAAGACAGGATAGAAAAGAGGTCGCTGACTGAGGGCGACGATGCCGACACATCTCAGGGGCAAAGGACCCAGCAACCGAAGACAGGATAGAAAAGAGGTCGCTGACTGAGGGCGACGATGCCGACACATCTCAGGGGCAAAGGACCCAGCAACCGAAGACAGGATAGAAAAGAGGTCGCTGACTGAGGGCGACGATGCCGACACATCCCAGGGGCAGAGGACCCAGCAACCGAAAACACATATGAGGGTTATGACTCGGGTAGCCGCCCCTCGAGAGGAGACGAGAGAGAGAGGTACCCAGCATCTGAGACTTCTGTAAGGGGCGCTCGTTAAACCCCTGATTGGCCGAAACGTCACGCTGCCTGGGCCCTGAAAATAAGGACAAAGCATAGAGGTTAGTATAGGACTCAGCATGAGTGGCCACGTCCCAAAAGAGAGGCAGAATAGAACAGAGCCTCGAGTGAGGTAAGATAAGCGCAGGAGCTGCGACAGGACAGAGTATGGCCGGGGGTCCGCTCTGACTCACATAGTGAGAACCCCCCTGAAAGTAAGGGAGGTGGATGCCTAGCCCTGAGGTCGGGGAAGTGAGACTCACTTGCCCCCCAAAGGATGGACCCCTGGCACCTCACGAAATCTCCCACACTGTGAGACAAACAAAAGACAGCACATGCATAACATAAACAAAAGACCAGAAGGACAAATGGGACAAACAGAGGGAGACTAGTAATTGGTTAGTAGGATGTGTCTATGTGTATACCTGCCGCTCAGTGGAGAGGAAAAAACCCCTTGAGGCCGATTAGGGGAAAACCTCTGGTGGCCCCGGCGGACAGGAAGCCCCCACTCCAGGCATACTAGCAATTTTTAAAAATGGGCAGCAACTATACGAGAGGAGGATGAATGAATGAAAGAATCCACTGCAGAAGAGGGCCAGCTCCCCACGTTCATGATCTGGCTGTGATTGATGTTGGCCCTCGCAGCAGAGGGGGCTGTGCCTACAGAATGATGGTGGGGAGGCCCGCTCTGGAGGCAAGGTAGGTTGAGAACCAGTGACGAGTGATCCTAGGAGTGAGAGAAATCAATGAGCAGAAGGGGGGGTAGAGTAGAGGAGGGAGGCTTGCTCTGGAGGGTGGAGAGGTGGGTTGAGAACCAGTGATGAGTGATGATAGGAGCGAGAGGGATCAATGAACTGAGGGTCCTGGGGGGGTAGAGTAG
>NW_026708083.1:0-45000 GCF_902713425.1 Acipenser ruthenus
GAACATGTGAACAGAACGCGCTGCTGCAGCCATGAGGGAGCGACGGGGCGGAGCCTCGAAACCCCGCCCCGCTTCGGAAGCAAAGCGACACACGCGTGCAGCTGCAAATCCCTCATTATTTTATTTTCATTTTCTTGACCCCTTCGTGCTGATAATTATACCGGCATCATTGCACTGTTAACACAACTACCCATTTCCCTTTTCTATGTGACAATTTTAGATTACAAACGGAAACTACAGTATATTCTATATAGAAAAATTAAAAAATACACTATCTTTTTCAATGTTTTGCACAAATCTCTCCCCCCCCCAAAAAAAAAAATTGGGGAGTTTTAGTGAACACAACACACAGATGCACCGAACCAAGTCTCCGGGCTGGTTTCGCACGCTGATCAGCAGTAACCAGGGGCTGTGAAACCAGCCTTTTGAATTCTAGTTTATATGTGTATGTGTGTGTTTTAAACATTTAATAATTGCACATTTTTTAGGTTTTGTGTCAACGTTTAAAATACTAGTACGACTCCTACTAATAAAACACTGCTGCTATTATTTCTTCATGTGAGACGTTACAAAGGCAGCGCAGAGGCTGAGGAACAGACTCCTCTGAGCACAGATGTATCTCTGAACGTGCCCCCGAGCAGGTCATTACAGTGCGCTTTAAAACAACCAACCAACAAACAAACAGCCAGCCAGCCAGCGTGTGAGCCGGCTCAGGAGCACCAGCAGCAGGATTGGGGTCCGTTCCTGTCTTTTCAGTCCCGCTCCGCAGATAGATGCATGGATGGATGGATGGATACATGTGTGCAGCTGCTGGGGTCAAACCCCCTTTTTCAATTTGAATTTCATTTCCAATTCCTTTTTAAAATCAATCCCCAATTCTGATCCCTGAACTCCCCGTCACACACCCGGCAGGCGAGCAGAGCCTGCTGCAGACATTAAAAAAAATAAATAAATAATAATAATAATAATAATGATAATAATAATAATAACAATAATGATAATAATGTGCTTCATTTTTCTAGATTTAATAACCCGTTTAAAAACTGGATTACACACATTTATAAAAAAAAACAACAATAATAACAACAACGCTAGTGGAATACTGAAACCAGAAAGCATTTTTAAATACAGTTTGTTTGCAAGAACCGCAGCACTGATAGAGAAGGGATAGAGAACTCCTGCTGATACCCCAGAGTCTGGAAACAACAGCACTGTATCAGCAGATTCATCTTGTGTGTGTGTGTGTGTGTGTGTGCGTGCGTGCGTGTGTGTGTGAGAGAGACTGTGACTGACACTGTGCGCGTGTGTGAGAGAGAGAGAGAGACTGTGTGTGTGTCCTGTGTGTGATTTATATATATATATATACACACACACAGGACACACACACAGTCTCAGTCAGTCAGTCTCTCTCTCTCTCTCTCTCTCTCTCTCTCTCTCTCTCTCTCTCTCTCTCTCTCTCTCTCTCTCTCTCTCTCTCTCTCTCTCTCTCTCTCTCTCTCTCTCTCTCTCTCTCTCTCTCTCTCTCTCTCTCACACACACACACACACGTCTCTCTCTCTCTCTCTCTCTCTCTCTCTCTCTCTCTCTCTCTCACACACACACACACACACACAGTCTCTCTCTCTCTCTCTCACACACACACTTTGTATATTAGTCACAGAGGTCTGTTTCAGTCAAGTTTGCAACTGGTCAAATAGCACATCAGTTAAAAAAAAAGAACAATTTCACAGTAAAAAAAAAAGAAATATATATACAGTATATACAGTGTATATATATATATATATATAAATATGATATAACGAGCAGCCCCTGGCGTGTTCAGGCAAACACACTGACACAAAACAAACAAGATGAAAAGCCAGTCCTTCAAATAAAAAATAAAGACAAAGATTTTAACTTTTTTTTCTCAGTCCGACCGGCTGGCCTCAAAAACCAAAAATTAAAAACCAGGAGCTGCTAAACCAGGAGTGCGTCCGCCTGTCTGTCTGTCTGTCCGTTCAGCCTTCCTCTTTCACCCCCGGGAAGTACTGCAGACTACAGAAGCCCGTCCCGTACCTCCACCCCTCCTGTCTCAGCGCGGGGTCCGCCAGCCCCCCGTGCGCCCGCAGGTGCTCCTGCAGCGCCCCCTGCCTGGTGAAGCTCTCCCTGCACACCGGGCAGTGGAAGGGGCCCTGGCGTGGGTGCAGCCGGAGGTGGCTGTCCAGCCTCTGCTCATCGCTGAACTCCTGGTCACACACCTGGCAGGTGAGCAGGCAGCCGGACCCTTGGGGGTGCCGGTCGAACGGCGCTCTGGAGGGGAAGCCCGTGCGGCTCTTCCCGCACACCACCACGGACTCCGCCCCCCTCCGCGAGGAAGAGCCGCCGGCCGCCCCCCCCCTGCCTCGCTGGCTCCCCCGCTGGAGAGCAGCCCGGCTGCAGGTCTCGTTGTGCAGGGTGAGGGCCTGGGGCTGGGGGAAGAGGCTCCCGCAGAGCAGGCAGCGGAAGCTCTGGACGGGCCGCTGGGGCTGCTGGTGACGAGGACGGTGAACAGCCTCCCGGGAGTCCGTGCCGTTGCTGCCCCGAGGGGCCGGGAGGGTTTCAGCGGGCTGAGGGTCCGCCTTCTCCCTCTCCGCCTCGCTCTTCATCTTCTTGTGGTTCGGCTCGACGATCACGCAGTCCTCTTCCTCCTCCTCCTCCTCCTCGGAAAACTCCAGCTCCAGTTTCCTCTTGGGGGGGGCTGCCGTCTCCTGCAGGTTTCCCCCTCCCTCCCCTCCCTGCGTCGGTTTTACAGACGGCTCCTTGACTCCGGGCTCGCTTGTCTTCTTGCTCGGCGCCTCCTCACCCTCCTCTTCCTCCTGCCGCCCCTCATCCCGGATCACGGGGAGGAAGCGCCCCTTCTGGTTCGGATTCTTCCCGCACTCCGGCTCCAGCCTCCGGGATCCGGGGCCCTCGCTGCGCTGCTCCTGCCCGGGGCTCAGCTCCTCCTCCTCCTGGTCGCGGGACCCCGCTTGCGGATCCACTTCCCGGGAGTCCGTGCCGTTGCAGCCCCGGGGGGCTGGAAGAGTTTGGGGGTTTTGAGATTCCTCCTCCTCCTCCTCCTCCTCTTCGTTCTTCTTCTGGTTGGGCTCGATGATCACGCAGTCGTCATCCTCCTCATCTGAGAACTGCAGCTCCAGTTTCCTCTTGGTCGGGGTGGGAGGGGGCTCCGATCCCTCTTCCTCCTCCTCCTCCTCCTCTTCCTCTTCCTCTGGCGGTCGCCCCCCCGCCCCCTCCTCGCCGCTGCTCCGCTCCGGTTCCGGTTCCGGTTCCGGTTCCGGCATCACGAAGGATCGGGAGAAGCCGCCACTGCCGTCTCCGCGCTGGTAGGTCCTCGCCCCGCGTGCCGCGCGGAACACGAAATCATCCTCCAGGGCCAGCGGCGCCAGCGTCTCGGGCTCCGATTCGGGGTCGGATTCAGGCTCGGGTTCGGGTTCGTCTGGGATTGGGAACGCTGCGTCGCGGTGGATCAGCAGCCGGGCCTTGGGGTCCAACCAGCTGGGCCCCTTCGCTCGGACGCAGCTCTGACTCGGCGGGTCAACGGGCAGCTCCCTGCTGGTCTGGCTCAGGGGCGGGAGCGGAGACCGGCGCTGGTATTGGAGCTGGGGCTGAGGTAGGGGCTGGAAATGAGAAAGGAGCGGAGGCCAGAGCTGAGGCTGCAAGTGAGGTAGGGTCTGAGGCAGGAGCTGAGGCTGGAGTGGAGACTGGATCAGAAGCAGCGGTCGAGGCTCCGGCTGGGGCTGGAGAGGAGGGAAGGGCTGCGGTTCAAACTGGGTCAGGGTGAGGGGCTGCGGCTGGGTCAGGGTCAGGGGCTGCGGCTGGGTCAGGGGCTGCGGCTGGGTCAGGGTGAGGGGCTGCGGCTGGGTCAGGGTGAGGGGCTGCGGCTGGGTCAGGTTCTGCGTTTCCCGGAACGTCACTTCGACCGGACGGCTCACTTCCTCGGCGCCGCGGGCCAGCCCGCCGGGCCCCGCCCCCTCGCCGCGTTTGTAAATGAACACGGTCTGCTCCACGCGGTGACTGAGGCCGACGGGCAGGCTGCCGGGCCCCGGACTCCGCCCCACGTCCCCGTCGCTCACGGGGCACCTGTGTTTCCGCAGGCTGTACTCCCGCAGGTAGAACTTCATGCACCTGTGGCAGCGGAAGGGCTTGCTGTCCCAATGGGAGATCTGATGCTTCTCCAGATCCCCCCGACGGCGGTACACCATGGGGCACACGGAGCAGCGGTGCCAGACGTCCCCCACGTAGCCCAGCGGCACCGGCCCCTGCCCCCGCACGACCGCCACGCCGTCGAAGCGGAAGGAGCCTCCGGTCCCGAGCAGGTCCCCCGGGGCGCAGGCGTGTCTCTCCGGCGGCACGCTGCTGCTCACGGCTCTCCCGCACCTCCGGCAGCCGTACACCGCGTCCTCGCCGTGGCTGGCGTGGTGCTCGATCAGCAGGTCCAGGCTGACGAAGGTCCAACCGCAGGCGCCGCACTTGTGGCTCCTCCTCCTCCCGGCGCCGCCCCCCTCCTCCTCCTCCTGGCGCCTGATACTGACCACGGGGAGAAACCGCAGCTTCAGGTCGACCATCTCTCCGAAGCCCGCAGGAGCCCCTCCTCCTCTCCCAGCCCCCTTCTCCTGCTGCCTCTGCTTCACCAAGTCGTTCACCAGCGTGTGGGAGCTGGCGGTGTCGGCGCAGCGGGCCTGCGCGGCCGGGCCGGGGTACCCCGGGGGCAGCCCCTCATCGTGGGAGCGCATGTGCTCCAGCAGGGCCGGGTACTGGGGGAAGCCGTTGCCGCAGGTGCAGATGAAGGTGCAGGAGGTGCAGGGGTGCTGCTCCAGCTGGTCCCGGCAGGAGAAGAGACCCTCGCACTTCCCGCAGAACAGCAGCCCCTGGCCGGCGTGCGCAGACTGGTGCCCGATGAGCAGCCCCATGGCGCTGAAGCTCTCCTCGCACATGTGGCAGCGGTACGCTTTGCTGGGGGGCGCGGGCAGCGGCATGGCGGGGGGGGGGGCTGCTGCTGCTGTTCTTGCGGTTGATTTAAAACTGACATCTGCATGCAAAACGGGGAGGCGGGGAGGGGGGGGGCGAACGGGGAGGAGAGTCTGGAAGTCTGCAGAGTTTTTTTGGTATTCCTTTCCGCGTGCAGAGCAGCAGAGAATTCTGATGATTACTCTGATGATGATGATGATGAAGGAGGAGCTGCACGGGATTCCTGCTCGCTCGTGACGCGAGGTTTCAGCTCACTGTGGTTCTGCTCTTCGATGGTCTGCCATGGTCCTCCACGAGCGCTGAGAAGGAGAAGAGGGAAGTATGGATCAATACACCAATATATTCCATTAAAAAACAGCATCCAGCTCACAACACCATCATGCATTCGCTCGCTCGTCGTCCACATGACCCCTATATACTGTGTGTGTGTGTATATATATATATATAGAGAGTGAGAGAGAGCGAGCGAGTGAGAGAGAGAGCGAGAGAGAGAGAGAGCGAGAGAGAGAGAGAGAGAGGGGGAGAGCAAGAGAGAGAGCGAGAGAGAGATGACAGTTTGTATCTGTCCTCACAGGAGGTCGTTGAAGGGTTAATATCGCTCGGGGAAGCGGACGCCTCACATCTGAAGGTTCACACCCAGGTACAGTACTGACACAGCGTTGGGGACTCGGACACTGTGTGTGTGTGGGTCTCACGCACACACCACCGCGGTCCACGGATTCCTGACACTTCCATCACAGCGTTACTGCACGCCCACGCTGAAAGAGCATGCGTCACTGCGTCACTGCACCGCACGCTGCGAGTCTAACCAGTGCATTACCCAACAGCAACATGGAGGGCAGGGAGAGAGTTAATCAGACTCCCCTCTGCACAGCCGCGTGTGATCCGCTCCTGGCTTCACTAGGAGTTTGATAATGAGACACACCTGAGCTTGTTAGCTGGACACACCGGGGCTAACAGCAGGCTGTGTGGATTCTATACACGTGTATTGTAATGGCGTGATCGCAAGTTTAAATATATATGTATGTTTTGATCAGTAAAGCCCGGCTGTGAAGCTATAATGTAATGCATTACCAGAGAAGCCGCTAGGGGCGCACTTTCCTATGAGAAGCAGCGTTCGGTCGCTTTATCCTTTCACTCAAATACGCCGTTTACCTTCCAAACGCACACTTACAGCGCACACACACGTCCCGTCAAAATACTCGCAGACACGTCCGGTACCCCTAATCCCACAGACACACACACACACACACGTCCGGTACCCCTAATCCCACAGACACACACACACACACACGTCCGGTACCCCTAATCCCACAGACACACACACACACACGTGTCCCGTCAAAATACTCCCAGACACAGACACACACACACACACACACACACACACACACACACACACACGTCCCGTCAAAATACTCGCAGACACGTCCGGTACCCCTAATCCCACAGACACACACACACACGTACGTGTCCCGTCAAAATACTCCCAGACACAGACACACACACACACACACACACACACACACGTCCCGTCAAAATACTCGCAGACACGTCCGGTACCCCTAATCCCACAGACACACACACACACACACGTCCGGTACCCCTAATCCCACAGACACACACACACACGTACGTGTCCCGTCAAAATACTCCCAGACACAGACACACACACACACACACGTCCGGTACCCCTAATCCCACAGACACAGACACACACACACACACACACACGTCCGGTACCCATAATCCCACAGACACACACACACATGTCCGGTACCCCTAATCCCACAGACACACACACACACACGTCCGGTACCCCTAATCCCACAGACACACACACACACACGTCCGGTACCCCTAATCCCACAGACACACACACACACATGTCCGGTACCCCTAATCCCACAGACACACACACACACACGTCCGGTACCCCTAATCCCACAGACACACACACACACACGTCCGGTACCCCTAATCCCACAGACACACACACACACACGTCCGGTACCCCTAATCCCACAGACACACACACACACACGTCCGGTACCCCTAATCCCACAGACACACACACACACGCTTCTTTAAATGGACAAACCTTAACCACTGTTAACTCCAAAAATATTAAAATCCCCCCTCACCCCACCCCCTCCCTCTCTCAGACAGTTTTGTGATTCCCACAAACATTACAGTGATGTTCACTTGGGTACATAATTAAATAAATAAATAAATAAAATACCGGCTCTTTACTTGAAATAACGGTTTCTTTGTGTTTTGTTTTGAACTGCCTCTCGTATATACCCGCTACACGCAAACTCGTCCGGTTCTGCAATGTGTATATCTTTAGTTACCTTCTCGCTCGCGTTTTATTGAAGTTTTAAAGGCAAAACATCACTATTATTTTTTTTGGCAGAAGCGAAGCCAGCAGCAGTGCACCGCCACTGCCCGCACCGTCTAGCAAACACAGCCAAGCCTGCAAAACAGTTACAAAAAACAAACGCTTACTCCCAGGTGATGACGCTCAGTAATATAAAGCCCCAGCCGGGGTGCCTATCTTCCCATCTTGCCCCGACCCGTGCAGTCGCCTCTTCCCTCCACTGGTATATTATTGCAGTCCCTATTGTTTTGTCCGGGCGGAATGGCGCTAAACTTGAGCACGCCTCTGTCACGCAGTCTCCCCTGAGCGTGCCGGCTTCACCGTGCAGCTCCGAGCTCCTCCGGCTGCGCGCTGTGCGGTGCTGCCTGCAGCATGCTCGGGTTTATGGGTTGCAATAGATCAGCGTTCACGCTGCAAAGCCCCACAGCTCGGATATGCACTACAATACAGCAGCCCGCATCCGTCACCGTGCAGGCTCAACCGGAAGTGATTTCTAGGGCAACACGCTCCTTTTTTGGGGGGGGGGGGAGTTTCATTCGGTGCTGCCACCTAGAGGCTGGAGTTTGTGTTGTTGCTGGGTGTAGTAGTGGTTGCATTCAACAAAACTATCTATCTATCTATCTATCTATCTATCTATCTATCTATCTATCTATCTATCTATCTATCTATCTATCTATCTATCTATCTATCTATCTATCTATCTATCTATCTATCTATCTATCTATCTATCTATCTATCTATCTCAGTAGTGTGGAGTAGTGGTTAGGGCTCTGGACTCTTGACCGGAGGGTCGTGGGTTCAATCCCAGGTGGAGGACACTGCTGCTGTACCCTTGAGCAAGGTACTTTACCTAGATTGCTCCAGTAAAAACCCAACTGTATAAATGGGGAATTGTATGTAAAAATAATGTGATATCTTGTAACAATTGTAAGTCGCTCTGGATAAGGGCGTCTGCTAAGAAATAAATAATAATATATATTATAGGTTCTTAGCAGAGTGTGTCACAATGTATTGTTTGCTTTTAAAGCTGAGGGCACAGGAAACCACTTTTTCTTCAGGAGAGCAGCGGGAGACCTGAAACCCAGTCTCCTGAAACCCAGTTCTGATCCGCTGCGAGGCTGCGTGTTCCCTCAGCTTGCGTTCGGCCGCTCCCTCTCATCGCGTCGCGAGGGCTCTTCGTTCTCACACGCTCCTCGCTGCCGCACGGAGAGCGCGGGAGAAAGCGACGCGCTCAGCTTGAGTAGAGGCAGCCTCCCGACACCCAGAAACGCCTCAGAACGTCGTTCCGATCTACAAGCTCATCGGTTCGCATTGGAACGCGCTGCGGTTTGTGTGGAACGCTGTCTCCGGGCCCGCGGGATCCGCGCTCTCAGAGAAACACTGCAGGGGCTGATTACTACCAGCGAGGGAAAACCGCACGAGTCTTTACTTCCATCCCTGAAGGACTCCGGTTTATTTGGGTCAGAAACCCCCAGAAATCATTTGTTTTACTCATCATTTGTTTTCTTAATAATTAAAAAAATAAATAATTAAATAATTAAATTAAAATTACAACTGATCTAGTCTGTGTTAATCGTGATATTAGGTGGGGTGGGAATCAAGGATGACTGATAAACACAGGAGATAATGACCAAAGTGATATTATTATTATTATTATTAGTAGCTAGTCCCCCATTATATTCTGGTGTTGCAGGTATTTTAATGGGTGTTTGATCAGCCCCCCCCCAGTGTGTCTAGCTAACAAGCTCAGGTGTGTCTTATTAAACTCCCAGTGAAACCAGGACCGGATCACACTGCTGTGCAAGCGGGAGTCTGATTCCCATCCCCAGTGACTGTAATAAACACACACACAGACACACACACAAACACAGACACACAAACACAGACACACACACAAACAGAGACAGACAGACAGACACACGCGCACACACACACACACACAAACACAGACACACACACAAACACAGACACACAGACACAAACACAGACACACAGACACACACACACAGACCAGCACAAGAGATTTTTTTTCCTTTTCTACTCTCACAGGATTGATTTATTTATTACAAGATCAAAAAAACCAAAACATAACATAACATAGCATAACATAACACAGCATGTTCTCTGGTTTACGATTGAAAGCCCCTCCCCTCCCCTCCCCTCCCCGACTGTAACAAATACTTTCACTCCCAGGAAAAATAATAAAAATATCACAAATGTTAAAAAAAAAAAAAGTGTGTTTCAAATTCAACTGCTGGCTACTTCTAACCCAAAAAGTCCCTTCCACCCCCCGCTCCACCATTTCACAACAGCGCATCCTTCTCTCCCCCACATGCGGCCGCTATTTATTAGTGTGTGCCCCCCCCCCTGCCCCCCGCCCCCCCTTTATTTAAATGATATAATCCCATCTCTATACAGTCTCTCTTCAGTTCTGTATGAATACAGCTGCAGTCTCCAGGGGGGGCTCTGCAGACCAGCTTCTTAGCAACAGTACTTTTGGGGAAAAAATTAAACAAAGTGCAATGAAGATCATGGGTAGACCCCATCTCCGAGGGTGGCGGTATTAAGATCCGCCGCAGTTTAGATCATTAAAAAAAACAGAGAGGAGCGGACACCAACACAGGAACGGGAGTTATTTTTTTGTGTTTCATAGTTCGGAAGAAAAATATCGTTTATCAAATCTGCGCCATCATAACAGCCCCTCCACCGTGGCCGTAGTCCGCGGCGAGACAGTCAGACGCACGGAGGTTCTGGGGGTCCGGTAAGCTCCCGTTCAGGCTCGGGGCTGACCCGCCCCCCTCCTGATGCACGCTCTGGTGCTGCTCCAGCAGCTGGAAGGAGACGAACACCATATCGCAGTCCGGGCACTCGTACACCACCTCGCCCACGTGGCTCTCGCGGTGCGCCCTCAGTTGCGCCGCCTGCGCGAAGGTCATCCAGCACACGTCGCACTGGAACACCGGCTGGCCCTTCGGGGCGTGGGTCCTCTCGTGGCGCGCCAGGTCGGAGGGCGTCACGAACCACTTGAGGCAGAGCTGGCACTGGTGGCGGTGGCGCCGGGGGCGGCGCGGCTCGCCGCTGTGGAGGCCCTGGTGCTGCAGGTAGGCCTGCAGGGTGCTGAAGCTGCGGGGGCACTGCTCGCACTGGTGCTGCCGCCCGTGGGTCTTCCGGTGCTTGCTCAGGTGCCCCGCCTGGTAGAACCGCTTGCCGCACTCCTGGCACTCGAAGGGCCGCTCCCCGGTGTGGTACCGCTGGTGCTCCTCCAGCTTCCGGAACGTCGAGAAGCTTTTTCCGCAGACGTGGCAGGGGAACCGGGAGGAAAACCCCTCCTCGTCAGAGTCCGATCCCGGCTGGACCCCGGCCGACTGCTGCTGCTGCTGCTGCTGCCGGCGAGAGGAGTCCCTCTTCTTCTTGCGGACGCACCGGTGCTTCTTGAAGGCCCCCATCCCCTGGAAGCCGCGGCCGCACTCCGTGCACTCGTACAGCGTGGGCCCCACGTGGCTCTTCTGGTGCACCGTGAGGTTGCTCTTGCGCTGGAAGCGTTTGTCGCAGGTGTGGCACTGGTACGGCTTCTCCTCCTCCTCCTCCTCCTGCTTTTTCTTCTCCGGGTTCTTCGGCGCGTGGCTCAGCTGGGATTCCCTGGAGGAGAAGGGCCGCTCCGTGTCGTGGTGCCTCTGGTGCTCAGCCAGCTTGCTCCGGTACTGGAAACCCTTGCCGCAGATCTGACAGGAGAACCTCCACTCCTCCCCTCCTCCTCCGGGCTGCTGCAGCTGTGCCAGCTCCCTCTGGAGCCCCCCCATGCCTCGGGCCGGTCTGTCTTTAGATGATGGAGGAGGAGGAGGAGGAGGAGGAGAAGGGGGAGGGGGGACAATGGCTGACGGCGGGGGTGGTGGTGGTGGTGGTGGAGACGGCCAGAGCGGGGCTGCACTTTCTGGTTGGTCAGTCGCGGTCTCCTGGAGGGCGTGCGTCTTTCTGTGCGTGTCCCGTGTGCTCTTCCAGGCGAATGTCCTGCCGCACAGGTCGCAGGGAAAGGGCTCCCCCGAGTGCGTCTCCAGGTGGTCGCGCAGGTGGGACTGGTACCTGAAGCGCTGGGGGCACTGCGGACAGGGGAAGGGCCGCTGCGCGTTGTGGGTTCTCTGGTGCTTGCGGAGCGCCAGCAGAGACGGGAGCCCCCGCCCGCAGGGGCCGCACTGGAACGGGCTCTCGTGGCCGCGCTGGTGCTGCCGCAGCTGGGACTCCTGGAGGAAGCTCTGCCCGCACTGCCCGCACTCGTGGGGCTTCTTGCCCAGGTGGCTGCGCTGGTGCTCCTCCAACGCCGCCACGGAGGCAAAGCTCTTCCCGCAGACGTGGCACGGGAGGCAAGGCTCGGAATCCGAATCGTCTTCGTAGGAACGGCTCTTGCCTTTGCCTCTCTCTTCTTCCTCCTCCTCCTCGGCCAGGTGTTTGCGTCGGTGCTGCAGGTAAGATTTCCGGACGGTGAAGCTCTTGTCGCAACGGGTGCACCGGAACCGGGTCTGGTACCGGTGGACCTCCCGGTGCCTGACCAGCAGCTTCCGATTGGCGAACTGCTTCTCGCAGAAGATGCAGGTGTGGGTCACCGTCTCGGCGGGGTCCTTGTTGGGTCTCTTGCTGGGGCTGCTGCTGCTGCCGCCGAGGCCCCTGATGTGGGTGTGGCGCTTCAAGTCGGAGGGGTAGTGGAAGGTCCGGGGGCACTGTGCGCACTTGTAAGGGCCGAGCCCCGAGTGCTTGCGCTTGTGTTTCTGGAGCTGCTTGTGCAAGTCGAAGCTCTCGCCGCACAGGTTGCACTCCAGCTTCTTTTTCGGCGTCTCCGATGGGCTCGCCAGATCGAGCCTGTAGCGCTTCTCCGCCCGGCGCGGGGAGTGCCGTTGTTCTGCAGGGGGGGAGGAGGAGGAGGAGGAGGAGGAGGAGGAGGAAGGTGCAGGGGCCTCTGTCCCACCGTTTCGCTGCTCCCCGACTTTGCAGGAGAATCGCGTCTGCAGGACTCCGGTGCCGGTGGCTTTGGGGCCGCTGTTGATCACCAGCACCGTGTTTTTGGAGTAGATCTTCAGCCAGTCCCCCTCGTTCTGTGGCTCCTCCTTCACCTTCACCGGTCCCCCCTCGGGCCCGGGGGCCCCTCCCTTGGGAACGGGGGAGGCGCATCTCCTCAAGTGTCTCTTGAGCAAGTCCGGCCGGCTGAAGTCCTGGTGGCAGTTCTCGCACCGGAACGGCCTCGCCTCCTTGCAGACCTTGGCGTGCTTCAGCAGGTAGTCCTTGCGGTGGAACGCCGCTGAGCACGCGCACACGAACGGCTTCTCGCCCGTGTGCATTCTCATGTGGGTGACCAGGGCCCCGTTCTGGCTGAACTTCATGAAGCAGTACGGGCAGGTGGTGTTCGTCGCCGCCAACGCCTTCTTATTCGGCTTCAAGGAAGGAGAGAGAACGGGAGCGGGGAGCGGGACGGGAGCGTTTTCGGCGCTCTTCGTCGGCAGTTCGTACCCGTCGTCCTCGGGCTCTTGCTTGACGCTCACGCCGCGGGGGAGCAGCCCGTTAACCTTCGCCTGACGCTCGCTCGCCTGCGCTGGCTGGTCGGACTGGACGTGGTTCACTTTCCAGTGCTCGGTTTGCAGGTGGCTCCGGAGTTCGATGAAACTCAGAAACCCTTCCCCGCACTCCACGCAGATGAAGACCTGCTGGTTTTCCGCGGCGGCGGAGGCGGTTTTGCTCGCGCTCTCCGGAGGCTTCAGCAGCACGACGCAGCTCTTCTGATGGGCTTTTAGGCTGCTCTGGGAGGTGAAGAACTCTCCGCACTTATCGCAGAGCGCAGACTCCCGGGACCCGGCTCCCTCTAGCCGCTCCACGGCCGCCCGGCGGGAGCTGCATTTCGTCAGGTGGTTTTTCAGATAGTCCTTCCGGATGAAGTGCTCGCCGCAGCGGCTGCACCCGAAAGGCTTCTCCCCGGTGTGAGTCCGCAGGTGTCGGATCAGAATCATTTTGCTCATGCACCTCTTGGCGCAGAACTGGCACTCGTACTGACTGGCGTAGTGCGTCTGGATCCTCTGCAGGAGCTTGGAGGTCTCCCGGCAAGTGTTGCCGACTCCGACCCCTCCCCCAGTCCCCTGCGGGGCGGCTTTCGTCCCGCGGGAGTCCGGGCCCGCTTTCCCGGGTTCCTGCGGCGCCGAGCGCAGTCCGATGCGTTTCGGGTTTACGTTCCTGTCGCCAGCGGCGGCGGAGGCGACGGACTTGACGGCCTTGCACGTCTTCTGATGGAACCGGAGGCCTTTCTTCTGGGTGAAGGTATGTCCGCACCACGCGCACTTGAAGGGCTTGCTGGTCAAGTGCATCATGGCGACGTGCCTCCCCAAATCCGACCTCCTGTCGAAAGTCCTACGGCAGTAGGTGCACCGCACCGGCTTGCCGTCCTCGTTGCCGGCGCTGACCTCCGGGGCTTTCTTCCGCAGGCGGTCATCGCCGGGATTTGGTTTCGCCGCCTCCTCCTCCTCCTCCGGGGTTCTGTCGGCGGGTTCCTGCGGGACCCTGGCCCCGCGTTCCACCGCCCTCGCCCACCTCCTCTCGCCCCGGCACCTCACCAGGTGCACTTTGAGGTAGTCGTAGCGGGAGAAGCAGCTCTCGCACTTCTCGCAGCGGTACGGCTTGGCGTCCGTGTGGGTCAGGATGTGCCGGCGCAGCCCTTTCGATCCCGGGAAGCTCTTGGTGCAGAACTTGCATCGGTACTGCCCAGCCGGCGTCTCTCTGTCCGTCTGCTTCTCGAAGCGCCCGTCTTTACTTCTTTTCCGTTCCTTCCTCGCAGGAGCAGCCGCAGCAGCGCCGCCTTGACCGTTGCAGTAACTCTCGTGGAGACGCCACCTGTCTTTGCGGTTGTAGCCCTTCCCACACCGGCTGCAGTGAAACGGACTCAACCCGGTGTGCAAGCGCATGTGTTTGACCAAACTCTGCCGGCTCATCGTGGCGACGCGGCAGTGCGGGCACTTGTGTTGCCGATGCTTGACGACCTGACCGGGACCTTCGCCTCCTTCCACCGGTTCTTTCTTCACGCGGAGAAGAGGCGGCAGCCCGTTATCTCCACCGCCTGTCGTCGTGCTTTTCTGGGACGGGGAAGGCTGATCTCCCGAAGGCCCGCCCCCAGACGCACCGGAGTCGCCCCCCCGCTTCCCCCCGCCCCCGAGGAGCCGTCGGGCGGCGCACTTCTTCATGTGACACTTCAGGTAGTCGCCCCGGCTCAAGCTCGTCTTGCAGATGGTGCACTTGAAGGGTTTCAGGGAGCCCCGGGGCTTCCTCGGGACCCCGTTGCACCCCAGCTCGTGGATCAGGTGGTGGTCTTTCCGGTAGAAGCCCTTGCTGCACTTGCTGCAGTAGAATCGGTTGACGGCGGAGTGGGTGTTGAGGTGCCGGCTGAGGCTGTGGAAGCTGCTGTAGCTCCTCAGGCAGATCTTGCATTTGTTATCCCTCGTTACCGCTGGCTTCCGATCCGCACTGCCGCCCTCCTCCTTCCCATTCACCGTCGCCGCCTTTTTCTCGGCGTCGGTCTTGCTTGGCGACGCCGCCGCTGCTGCCTCCTTGCTGCCCGTGCATTTAAGCTGGTGCACTTTACGGGAGTCCCAGCGCTGGAAAAACTCCCCGCACTGGCGGCAAGGGAACGGCTTCTCGCCCGTGTGGATGCGGACGTGCCGGATCAGGCTCCCTCTCTGGCTGAACGCTTTGCTGCAGAACCTGCACGTCAGGTTGAAGGAGCGGTGCTTGTGCCAGTGCATCTTCAGCGATCGCGCGCTGCCGAAAACCAGGCCGCACTCCGAGCACTTGAACGCGGTCTGCCCCGCGTGGGACCGCGAGTGGCGCTGCAGGTGGCTGGCCAGGGAGAAGCTCTTCTTGCACGTCTCGCACTCGTACAGCCTGTCCTCGCCTTGTCCCCCGTCGGGGCCCCCCTCACCCCCCGCCGTCGTCTCCGCCTTGTCCCCCTGGGGTCCCAGTTTCCTGTGCACCTTCTTGTGTTTGAACAGCTCCCCGAGCGTGTCGCACACCTTCTTGCACTTGTCGCACTGGTACCTCTTGCCGTGGACGCGCAGGTGGCCCCTCAGGTGGCCCGACTGGATGAACCGGAGCCCGCAGAAGGAGCAGCGGTAGGGCCGCTCCCCGGTGTGTATGCGCCGGTGCACCCGGCACTCCTGACCCGTCCGGAACTTTTTCCCGCAGAACTCGCAGGCGTACGGCTGGGCGGGGTCCCCGGAGGTGCGGAAGGCGGAGCTGTCCTGCGGTTTCGTTCTCCTCATGCGTTCCGCAGCCGCCGCCACCACCACCGCCGCGGCGGCGGATTTCTGAGCCCCGGATTTCAGCCTGTCCCGCTTCCGGCGAGCGTTCTTGCAGCTGAGGCGCATGTGCCGGTTTCTGTTCGAGGGGTGCGTGAAGAGCTGGGGGCACAGCGCGCACTTATACAGGTCGCCCGCGCCGTTAGGGTTGGGCACCACCAGCTCCGCCTTGTTGGCCAAGGAGTAGGGGCACTGGTGCCGCATGTGCCTGACCCGGTTGAAGGAGTATTTGAAAACCATGGGGCATCTGGGACACCTGTAGGGACCCAGTTCGGCGTTGGCCTCCCGGACCTGCTTGATCTTCGCCAGCAGCTGCCCCTGCTTCCCCTCCCCGGCCCGGCAGTTCATGGCGACGTGCCGCGCCCTGTTGGACGACGTCTCGAACGTCTTGACGCAGGCGAAGCATCTGAAGGGAGGCTTGTCCCCGTGGACCAGGCTGTGCGCGAGCAGGGAGTTCCTCATCCGAAAGATCAGCCCGCACTCCGTGCACTCGTACGGACCCTTCCCGGCCAGCGGGCAGCTTCCCTGCTGCTGCGGATTGCTGCGATCCTTCCGCTTCCTGAAATCGACCAGCCTGACGTAGCAGCGGGAGTACTTCTCGGAGAGGTCGCCCTTCGCCGCCGTCTCCACGAGGAGCCGCCTCCTCCGCTGCGACTCCTGGAAAGACCTGGGGCCCGGCCTTCTTTTTTTCACGAGCTCCTCGTCCGGTTTCTTCACCCCGTTTTTTGGGACGCACCCGGTCCTCCACCCTCCTGCTCTGGCGGTCTCGATGTGCCGTTTGAGATTGGGGCCCTGGGAGAAATAGCGTCCGCAGTCCTGGCAGCGGAAAGGCGTGGTCCCCGTGTGCTTGCGCTCGTGGCTGTACAGGTCGTAGGTCTTCACGAAAACCTTGCTGCAGTGGCTGCATTTGTAGCGTCCGTCCGCCGTGCGGCACTTGCTCAGGTGCTCTCTGGTGCTGTGGGACGTCCTGCCGGAGGAGAAGCCGGGCGGCGGTCCGGAGTCTGGTGGTTCCCCGCACCGGTGACGCTCCACGAAGCTCTTGCTGGTGAAGAAGCCGGCGCACTCCCGGCAGTTGTACAGCCGCTGCTCGGTGTGGGCTCCGTGGTGGTGTGCGATGACGGCCTCCGCGTCGTCGAAACTCTCCCCGCACGCATCGCAGTCGTAGGATTCCGGGGCGCCGGGGCCGCGGGGTCTTTTCAGCGCGACGACGGGGAAGAGAATCCTCCCCATGCTCAGGGAGGAAGCCAGGTCCATGTATTGAGAACCACCGACTTTCCCCTCTGAGCCTCTCCAGCTTTCTGCCTCCTCCTCATCCTCCTCCACCTCCTCTTCAGACGTCACGCCGGCTGCAGAGTTCTCGTCCTCATCCACCTCGTCCTCCGATTCCCGCTCGGGCTCCCCCTCCAGCGGACCGGCATTCCAGTCTTCCGTCTCTTTCGGCTCCTGCGACTCGCTTGTCTCCTCCAAGCTTTCCTCAAGCTCCGGCTCCTCCGATTCCTGATCCGGTAAACTTTCGGCACGCCGGGTCGTTGCGCCAAGATCCGCGTCGGAGTCGGACGCAGCCTCGCGTTCTGGAGAGCCGGGTGCATTCCATCCCCCAGCCGGTGGTCCGTAGCCCGGAACTGGATCTTCTGCGTTCGAGGCTGCTGGACCTTCTCCGATACGGGGTCCCGAGTCCGATTCCCTGTCCGGGCTTCCTCCGTGCTGCTGGGTTGGGCTTCCCATCTCGTCACAGTGGGTTGGGCTGCCCATCTCGTCCTCTGAACAGCTGCTCACATCCGAGTAGCGTCCAGGAAGCTCTGCTGTAGTAGTAGTAGCAGCAGCAGCTAGGAATCCTACATCATCTGGGGTTGCAGTCCCTTCACGCATGGGTGAGCTGTGCAGATTTGGAACTGGTGAGTTTTCTGCGCGTGCAGTTGGCTTGTCCGACAACTTGCTTGCGTTCGATTCAGCTTCCTGGAGTCCTTGAGTACCCTGGATGGGAGTCTCCCCTGGACTGCTGGCTGTTGCTTTTTCTGTTTCTGTCTCTGAGGAGTTGGCAACATGATTGGAGACAGGGATCTGTATCTGTTGTGTTAGATTGTCCCCATCACCGTCTATATTACAGGGAGCAGACGATTCAGCTTCCTGGAGTCCTTGAGTACCCTGGATGGGACCGTCCCCTGGACTGCTGGCTGTTGCTTTTTCTGTTTCTGTCTCTGAGGAGTTGGCGACATGATTGGAGACAGGGATCTGTATCTGTTGTGTTAGATTGTCCCCAACACCGTCTATATTACAGGGAGCAGACGATTCAGCTTCCTGGAGTCCTTGAGTACCCTGGATGGGAGTCTCCCCTGGACTGCTGGCTGTTGCTTTTTCTGTTTCTGTCTCTGAGGAGTTGGCGACATGATTGGAGACAGGGATCTGTATCTGTTGTGTTAGATTGTCCCCATCACCGTCTATATTACAGGGAGCAGACGATTCAGCTTCCTGGAGTCCTTGAGTACCCTGGATGGGACCGTCCCCTGGACTGCTGGCTGTTGCTTTTTCTGTTTCTGTCTCTGAGGAGTTGGCGACATGATTGGAGACAGGGATCTGTATCTGTTGTGTTAGATTGTCCCCAACACCGTCTATATTACAGGGAGCAGACGATTCAGCTTCCTGGAGTCCTTGAGTACCCTGGATGGGAGTCTCCCCTGGACTGCTGGCTGTTGCTTTTTCTGTTTCTGTCTCTGAGGAGTTGGCGACATGATTGGAGACAGGGATCTGTATCTGTTGTGTTAGATTGTCCCCAACACCGTCTATATTACAGGGAGCAGACGATTCAGCTTCCTGGAGTCCTTGAGTACCCTGGATGGGAGTCTCCCCTGGGCTGCTGGCTGTTGCTTTTTCTGTTTCTGTCTCTGAGGAGTTGGCGACGTGACTGGAGACAGGGATCTGTATCTGTTGTGTTTGATTGTCCCAAACACCGTCTATGTTATAGGGACCGGACGGTTCAGCTACATCCTCCAAAGGGCTGCCAACGTTCGAACACTCTTTCAGTAAACCGCCCCCTGCGTGACGATCGGGATCCTGGGCACTTTCGTTCTGCCGCGGCTCCGATAAGCTGTCTCTGCGCTCGGAGGACGAACCCCCTTCTGGGAGAACCTCGTTGTCCGGGGAGCTCTCCGAGTCCTGCTGTTTCACTGCGTCGTTTTTTTGGCGCGGAAAGCCGCCTCTGTCCGCGGGCGCTTCGTCGGCCACGCGAGGAGTGGCGGGATTCTCCGGAGAGCTGCTGCCGTCAGACTCCTCCTCGTTATCGGCGTCAAAAGCCGGCGAGTCGCCCCCAGTTCTTCCTCCTCCTCCTCCTCCGGCGTCTTCCAGGGAAGGGGGGCTGGAATCCCACCCCTCCCTCGTCAGACTCCCGTCTCGCCCGGCCGCTACGCCCTCTTCTTCGTCCCCCGAGCAGCTGCTGACGTCCGAATACAGCTCCAGCACGCTGGCGTGCCAGGAGGGGAAGCCCACCGCCTCGCGGTGGGGGGGCGCGGCCCTCTGCCCCGCAGGAAACCCCCCTCCGCTCTGCTCCGCAAAGTTTATTAAGTGGCCGGTCAGACCCGGGATGATTCCCTTCTCGGGAAAGCAGCCCGCCGAGGAGGAAGCCGGGTCCAGCAGGCTCGCAGCGAGCCACGTGGTCGTAGGAGCCACGTCGCTGTTCGGTTTGCCGCCCGCGCTTTCCCCGGGCAAGCCGGGAGCATCGGCGGGGCGAGAGAGTTGCGACAAGTCATCCGTGACGACGGCGGGAGATTTTTCGGTCGCCCCGGCGGAAGGATAGTCCTCGACTCCCAGGCTCGGGTCGGAGAAGTCGACGGAGTTCTCCAGGTCGGACAGGCAGCAGGCGCCCAGCTCGATCGCGATCAGGTTCTCGATGTGCCGGGTCAGGTCCTCGTCCGGGCTGCAGATCGACGGCAGGTTCTGGGGAGAGACACTGGATGTGGACTCCTCTCCCATCACGGCGTTCGCCTGCCAGGTTGAATCGGCTCCCACGCCGCGTGCCATCGACCGGGGGGGGGGGGGGCAGGGGCGTTGGGGGGGGGGGGGGGGGGGGAGTGTTGGGTATCACAGCCGAGAGCCTCTGTGAAGAGAAGGAATCAGAAGAGAAGTATCAGAGACTTGACTTTAGATTTCATTGGTAAATAAATTTCATTGGTTTGTGTGAGATTTTATTTATTTATTTTAATTAATTTTTTTTATATTTTGCGTTTGTTTTCTCTCCAACCCTGGTCCCGGACAGCCCCGACCCAGCAGGTTTTATAAGTGCCTTTACATCACCGGCAGCTTAAGATCTGAACGTACAGCAATCTCCGCTGAATCAAGACAACAGCTGTTTCAACTGAAGTAACTGTTGAAACGAAGACTCTGCAGCCTCTCTGCAGGACCAGGGCTGGAGAGCCCCTGATATAGAGGAACCCTAGCAGACTACACAAGATAGGACAGAAGACACCAGACCAGGGCTGGAGAGCCCCTGATATAGAGGAACCCTAGCAGGCTACACACGATAGGACAGAAAACACCAGACCAGGGCTGGAGAGCCCCTGATATAGAGGAACCCTAGCAGACTACACAAGATAGGACAGAAGACACCAGACCAGGGCTGGAGAGCCCCTGATATAGAGGAACCCTAGCAGGCTACACAAGATAGGATAGAAAACACCAGACCAGGGCTGGAGAGCCCCTGATATAGAGGAACCCTAGCAGGCTACACAAGATAGGACAGAACCCCCCCCTCAGCCCCCCCCAAACGGATACACAATTTAAAAAAGCACCGCAGCGGGACACTTTCCCTTTGCCCTGCTTGATACCGCAATGAGGCATTTTAATTTTTTTTTTCAAACAGACTTTCAGGCTGTTACCTTCTGGACAGTGAATCTCGCTCCAGATTGGAGACCAGACTCATTCATTTTAGTCTCTCTCTCTCTCTCTCTCTCTCTCTCTCTCTCTCTCTCTCTCTCAGGATAAAGAGATTGTTACAGATTAGACTAGTGGCCCTGGAGGTCAAACTTCCTTTAGTGAACGTGAACAAATACTAACTCCTGCGTGTACTTCTTTATAAATATATATATATATTTTTTTTTAATCCACATAAATAAAAAAATAATTAAACACACATTGCACACAAGGATACAAAATCTACCCCGACCTCCCACGGACTCCAGGGCAGATTCCAAGCCTCCCTGCTGATAAACCTCTCCCATATCAAAACCACAGCCGACCGTCTGCCGCTCTAGGAGTCACTACGAACAGGGTGTCTATCGCTAAAAAAAAATTTAAAAAAAGATGCTGAACTTACCTTTCCAAACCGGCCAGCACAAGCCTGCTAGAGTCCCACCAAGCAGACGTGTTCTGGAGGACTGCAAAAACACAGAAACAAGGAAGGTAAGAAACGCACGCACACGCACACGCACACGTCCCAAAGCACTTTAAAGAAGTCGGTAGCTCCAAATTATATATTTTTTCCTGTCCTACCATGTTTGTCAAATCATTCCGTTCTTATTGCAAATACTCAAATGCTGTTTGTTTTTTTAATGTAATTATATAAAATGGACCAAAATATTAAAAAAAGACATTTAAAAAGACTTCTAGTGGAAACGTTTGCCATTGAATTTACACTGAAGACGCTGAGAAAGACTTCCAGTGGAAGCGTCTGTCATAGTTTCTTTCAGCATTTGTTAACGGAGCACCAGGAACGGGAGTCTGCGGCGCGATTTCTGAAACGGAACGCTAGGAATCAGAGAGAGAGGAGAGAGAAACCAAAAACTTAAACACTCACAGATTTCCCTCCCCCCACATGGTCACCGAGCTTTTAGGTTCCACACTTGCAGTGTTAAAAAAAAAAACAAAAAAAAAACCTTTTCAATAAATCTCTTATAGCTTCAGGTTCACAAAAAAAAAAAAAAAAAAAAAGTCAATTAGCCTGGCTTCCTGTGGAGGAGAGGATCACAAAACAGGTTTCGGCATAGACAGACACAGCCAGTGCTAAACTTCTTGTGCAGACAAAAATAAAGAAACATATTAAAACAGGCACGCAAAACGCAGCAGGCTTTTCTCAGCGTCGATGCACTGCACTGCAGACCCCATCTCAGTTACAGCAACTGCAAAATGGAAGCCTGCTTTGATAAACACAGGCTCTGCCGTGCTCCGGCCTGCTCACACAGCTTCCTCTGCCAGCGAGACAGAAACACCCGCTGGCTGCCAGACAAGCCTTTCATCCTGGAGCCTCACACTGAGCCATGTGATCACCGTTACCATGGAATCAAACCCCCCCTCCTCCCCCCCCCCCTCACCCCCTCCTCCTCCAATCACCGCAGCACCATGTCACACTCTATTCAAGTGAAGACTTTTTTTTTTCTTAAAGCGGTACCGCTACATTCTCAGAAATAAAAGGTCTGAAAAAAGGCTTGTATTTAAGAACATAAGAAAGTTTACAAAACTAGAGGAGGCCATTCAGCCCATCTTGCTGGTTTGGTTGTTAGTAGCTGATTGATCCCAGAATCTCATCAAGCAGCTTCTTGAAGGATCCCAGGGTGTCAGCTTCAACAACATTGATCATTTCAGCTTCAGAAACTCCTGATGTTTCTACCTCTAGCTAGCCAGGTCTTCATCGGGCACTGCGATGCTGCCCGGCACGATCATTATTACTTGATTTTGAAGTTGTCTTTCTCGTTTGTTTGTTTGTTTTGTCGGTGCTCAGTCCCAGCCCCCCCTGGGTCTTCGTTCCCCCCAAGGGGGAGTTATTCCGTTATTTTAAAAGATAACCAGAGGGCTCACCTGGTCTCGCGATTATTTTTTTATTTATTTTTAATTCATAGGAGGCTGTGTGGTCCAGTGGTTAAAGAAAAGGGCTTGTAACCAGGAGGTCCCCGGTTCAAATCCCACCTCAGCCACTGACTCATTGTGTGACCCTGAGCGAGTCACTTCACCTCCTTGTGCTCCGTCTTTCGGGTGAGACGTAGTTGTAAGTGACTCTGCAGCTGATGCATAGTTCACACACCCTAGTCTCTGTAAGTCGCCTTGGATAAAGGCGTCTGCTAAATAAATAAATAATAATAATAATTTAGGTCGGTCGTCAATTATTTCCCCCCCGGTTTCCTCCCCAATTTGAAATGCCCAATTATTATGATTTGATCCCGGTTCACCTCTGCAACCCCTCCCCCCCCACGACTCGGGGAAACGGAGGCTGGAACACACATCCTCCTATACGTGTTCCTGCCAATCCATCATGTCTCGCACTGCGGATCCACAGCGAGGCCACCAGACCTACACTGCCGGAGGACAACACAGATCTGAACGGCTCCACCGCAGAACCCGCAGACGCCCTGTCGGCCACAGGGGGCGCTGATGCGCGGTGAACCGCGGATTACCCTGCCGACCTAATCCCTCCCTACCCGGGCAGCGCCTCGGCCAATTGTGCGCCGCCCCCTGGGAGCTCCCGTCCTCGGTCCGCAAATGAACAGTCTGGACTCGAACCGGCGACGTCCAGAACATAGGGCGCATCCTGCACTCCTCAGACCGGGTTCACCGCCAGGCAGCCCCGCTTCACTGCCAGGCAGCCCCGCTTCACCGCGAATAAAGAAACTGGAAGCCACGGTGCTGCAAAACTGACAGGATTTTCCTTTCTGATGGAATCTCTTCTCGGGAGAATTGACAGCACCACCCCACCTCCCGCTCAGCCTGGAAGAGAGGAGCGTCAGACTCCGGCCCTCGAGGGGAGGGGGGAGGGGGGGGGGGGGGCTGCGGGGATTTGTGGTTTTCATTCCAACTTGAGCTCCTCAGCTAACAGAACTGACCTCATTAGGTGTTCGATTAGACATTTAATATTCCGCTGTGGTCTTTTACAGTTGATGATTTAACTCTCTATTCAAGGTATACGGCCTACGAAACATTTTGAGGCCTGGGAGAGAAGGGTTACATTAGTCTGATTAATCGAATAATTAGACCAATTAAAGTCATGGAGAGCTCGGGGGGGGGGGGGGGGGGTTGAACGAAAAGCCAAAAGAGACCGCGGCCCCCTCCAGGAACGGAGTAGGACACCCCTTCTTTGTCCCAGGCCAGAATTTGGGGGAGGAGGGGAGGAGTTTGCGTGAAGACTAAACTCTATAAAAGAAGCTGACCTGAAACCAGGACCTGAAGATTCGAACCCCGACCTCCTTGACTGGCCTCCACGCGACAGTGCTCTACCCAAAGCGACTTAGAGACCTGGGGGGGTAAACTATGAATCATCAACTGCTGCTGCTGCTGCAGAGTCCCTTCCAATAGGACGTGCTCAGGGTCACGCACACACAGAGCGATTTGGGATTGAATCTGGAGCCTCCTGGTAACAAGCCCCTTTCTCTAACCACTGGACCCCCGAGCCTCCTGTGGACTCTTAGTGTCGGAGCGACAGATCTTTAACAGTACAGCCATCGAGGAGACTTTAACCACTGGACCACACAGGAGTCCTTCATCCAGGAGGACTCCTGGAGGTCCCCGGTTCAAATCACACCTCATCCACTGACTGTGTGACCCTGAGCAAGTCACTGAACCTCCTTGTGCTCCGTCTTTCGGGTGAGATGTAATTGTAAGAGACTCTGCAGCTGATGCATAGAGTCCCCCAGTCTCTGTAAAATAAAGGCATCTGCTAAATAAACAAATAATAATAATAATAATAATAATAATACTAATCGAATGATTTGCTTGGTCCGCTTGTTCTCAGTCAGGCCCAGGGCACAGTTCGCACACAATGGGGTTTGCACTTGGGGGTTGGTTTCATCAGTCCGGACCTCGCCAGGGTAAGACGCAGCTGGATTTGTTTTGGAGGCTTTTACGGCACTAGGGAATCACGCTGGGTGGCATCAAAGCACCGGTCCGTGGAGACCCCGGATCAGCTGGGTTCATGCTGTAAACACGCTGTGCGCAGATAAAACGAACAGGGGGTCTATCGTTAAGAGGGTCGCTTGTGGAGCGTGCCCAGCCTCCATACATATCAACACGACATGTTATTCACTGATCTATCGGTTCAATTCTGGCAAGGTGACCAGAGACACACACACAGACAGACAGACAGACAGACAGACACACAGAGACACACACACAGACAGACACACAGACAGACAGACAGTCACACAGACAGACACACAGACAGACACACAGACAGACAGACACACACAGACAGACAGACAGACAGTCACACAGACAGACAGACAGACAGACACAGACACACAGAGAGACACACACAGACAGACACACAGAGAGACACACACAGGCAGACACACAGAGACACACACAGACAGACACACAGACAGACACACAGAGAGACACACACAGACACACAGAGAGACACACACAGACAGACAGACAGACACACAGACAGACAGACACAGACAGACACAGACAGGCAGACAGACACACAGACAGACAGACAGACACAGACAGACACACACACAGAGAGACACACACAGACAGGCAGACACACAGAGAGACACACACAGACAGACACACAGAGAGACACACACAGACAGGCAGACACAGACACACAGACAGGCAGCCACACAGACAGACACAGACGTATGGATATACTTGCACAGATGACGGAGGGTAACAGGGTACCTATATGTCTTTGTAGATGTAACTGGCTGTAACCCGAACGTGTTGCACCCTCGTTCACAGTGTATCCTAGCTGTGTTATTGTCATCTGCACTGACTGTAAACTGCACTGTGTCTCAACATGAACCTCGCGTGGGAACCCTGCACATGTCTAATAAATTAATAACAATACTAAATTGCCTACGGTACACTGTGCACAAAAAAAATAATCACAACAATAAATTTAAGCTCCCAAAGGAGTAAAATTTAAACAAGACAAAAACGTCTGCTTAAAAAGCATAAAACAGGTGTGTGTTTAACCTGACAAATCTGCCTGTATCAACACAACATATATCTATAGTACCCACACGTCCTCGTACCACCAGACAGAAACAAGGTAAGCCCTAAACTCCGTACCCCCAAATTCCCAACTCCCCCCAAAAATATGCACGGCTGGTGGGGCCACTGCCTTGTGTATATTCAGCCGTCAACGGCTCTCGGTTTGAATACCCAGACCCCGCCACTACTTCTAATGCAACAAACGGTACATTCAAAATGTGGGGCGTTTTCTTGGGGGGGGGGGGGGGGTAATTTTTCTGTATAAAAATTCCACGCAGGGCCCAGCAGCGCACCAAACGCGCTCGTTACGTGACACGTTCCACAGAGAGCACGCTACGCGCCGTGCAAAAAAAACACACACACACCGCTCAAGAAAATATAACGTTTACAAAAAAAAACAAAACAACAGATCTTGACTTTACAAAAAAAAAAAAAAAAAAAGCAATATACCTACCCCCCCCCCCCGGATAGGACTTCCGCTCCCAGCCCGCGTGAAAAAGGAGTGCATGTGTTTTTTCTTTTAATGGGGGGGAGGCGGGGGGGGGGTATTAATTTATTCCGTGCCATTGCAACTCTCACCTGACACGACAGCCCGGCTCCCACACCCGCCTCTCCTTTCAGATCGCCCGTCTCTCTCGGTTCTGTTCTTGCTGTGCTCGTTTCTCGGCGCGGTTCCGAGCCCGGTCCGCTCTGTCTCTCTCTGTCTCTATGAACTCCACACACAGTCCGGTTCGACCGTCCAGGCGCACTTTTTGTTTGTGAGACGCCGTGTCTTTAGAAAACCCTGCTCGCTTTGATGACGAGAGCAAACCGGAGCCAATGGGGAAGGACTTTTAGGACGAATCGGGCGGGTCTTCCTTCCCCCCCCCCCCCCCTCTCTCTCTCTCTCTCTCTCTCTCTCTCTCTCTCTCTCTCTCTCTCTCTCTCTCTCTCTGTTTTTTATAATATTTTTTTCTTACAGAGAGAAGATGAAGGGAAGCACGTTGCCGGATATTCAATGCAGCCTGCAGTTGTCAAAGAGATTATTATGCATATGTTAGTGTTTTTAGTGTAGGTGCGGGCAGCAGGTACATATCTGGTAGATATAAACTATAAACTATTTAACTGTAGCATTAACTATATATATATATTTTTGTTATTGATGTATTTATATGTAACATATATTGGAGATTCACAATTGAGACTCAGGTTCAAGAGATCGTTTGGGAGCATTACTTTTTTTTTAAAAACTACATCCCAATGCATTCTGGTACCGTTTAACAACGCAGGACTACAACCAGCACCAGAATGCATTGCTGCAGCCCTGTGTGTGTTAAAATCCTTATCTTGGTGAACCTGCTTCAGCCCTCCCACTCCTGGTCTTTGTTCCTAAACCCGGTTCTAAATGGGTTAATTGAATCGATTAAACCTCCCTCCATCCAGCCCCTGAAGTCGCTCGTGATCTCGCTGCACCTGTTAAACCTGCCTGGAGTGGAATCTCCCTCCAGGATCGGGACTGGCCAGCCCTGTGCTACAGCATGGTGCTCATCGCCTCCGACTCCGCGGTGTTCCTCCAGTCCTGGTGTTTGCCCCAGCCTTGTCCTGCATCGGGTTCACTGAACTGATGAGCCCCTCCACCCCAGACCGTGATGCAGGTCCAGGTTTCCGGTCCTGGGCAGGACCCCTCCTGTGTCTGCTGGTTTTCATGCCAACGGAGCTCCCAATTATACCTTCCCAATTGGGGGGGGGGGGGGGTCCCCTGGCGCATGGGAGTGGCGTGGATCGTTTCTGTGCACCGACTCACCCTCCCTCAGACCCTGAAGCAGATCATCGTTGTATTTCACCTGGTAAAGCTGCAGCGCAGACAATACAGGCGTTCTCCTGCTGATGTTTGAGTTTTCTGACAGTGGCGAGACTGCTTTACACACAGAACCAGGTGCTTCCTCTGCTGCTGTCAATGCCAGCCTGGCAGCAACCATGGCTATACCTGCAGCCCATTATACAAAACAGCAGCATGTTTACTAGACAGCAGGATTCCCACAGGGATTTCAAATATACACATATACACACACGCACACATGCATGCAGGCAGGCACGCACACACAGGCACACGCAAAAGAGGACGACTCGAATCTTTTCTATTCTATTTATTTATTTATTGATTGATTGATTGATTGATTGTTTTTTTTTGTTGAAAGATAACAGAAACGCTCAGGTCTTTACAAACCCGCACCCTCCCGTCTCACTGTGTTCCCAAAGTCACCCGCGCGAGTTTCGGAGCAAAGTCAGGAAGAGCACAGAGCCTGACCTTCCTGGCTGGTGGGGTCCCACAGGGAGGGAATAGTCGGGGTTCGGTCGCTCGGAGGGGGGGGGGGGGGGTGGGGGGGTGGAATGGGGCGGGGCTCGGCTTGACTGAGTGAAGGGAGGGCCGCCCGTTTGAGCTCCAGCCCTCCTGAGATTCGATTTCCTTTCATGAGCGTTGCTTGTTTTTCTAACACCCCTCTGGGACAGAACTTGACAAGGGTCCTGTAAGTGGACGGGCTGTTGGGTTGAACCATTCCACTTGGGGGGGGGGGGGGGGGGGATTATAGATAAATACATTAATTTAGCACCAGGTTTTGGTCCCATTGGTCCACTTTACCAGCTCAGGACAGGGGGGCACAGTTCCAGTGGAGACCCCCCCCCAAGCCCTCCTGCTCTTTTAAGCCAACCCCCTTCCAGTCCAGCACAACGCAGTGACAGTCTAACGGAAACGTCAACACTTCAGAATTCAAAAGGTTTCTTTTAACATTTCTATATCCACTGCTACAGAGTTACAGGTGGGATTATTTTAACTATGCTTATAAAACCTGGATTGGGGGGGGGTAAGGGGGGGGTGGGGGGGGCATCTGTCCATCCGTCCGTCCGTCCGTCCGTCTCTACTGAGCTTCACTCCTCACGTGGCTGCTCTGGTGCTGCAGGAAACTCTGCAGGCAGACGAAGGTCTCCTCGCATTCAGGGCATTCGTACAAAACCTGTCCCGTCTCCTCGGGACCCCCCTCCCCTCGCTGCAGAGGAACGGGGGTCTCCGCCTCCCCCTCCCCCTCCCCCTCCCCCCTCCACCTCCTCCTCTTCCTCCTCCTCCCGTGAGTCTGCAGGTGCCTGTTCAGGTCGGAGGACTGGCGGAAGCCGCGCGGGCACTCGGGGCAGCGGAAAGCTCTCTCCTTGGCGTGATAGCGCTGGTGCCGGCGCAGGACGCTCAGCAGGCTGAAGCCCTTCCTGCAGTGGGGGCAGCGGTAGCTCGGCGCTCGGGGCCCCCCGTGGGCGTGGCTCAGCCGGTGGTTCTTCAAACGGGCCGCCTGGACGAAGACCTTCCCACAGTCGGGGCACGGGAGCCAGCCGCTTCCATCCTGGTGGGTCCCGCCCTCCTCCTCCTCCTCCTCCTTCTCCTCCTCCCTCCTCCTGGCCGCCGCGTGGACGGTCTCGTGTTTCAGGAGGTCGGAGCGCTGCACGAAGCCCTTCCCGCACTGCCGGCAGCGGTGAGGCTTGTCCCCCGTGTGGTACCGCTGGTGCCGGGAGAGGCTGCTGGAGTGGAAGAAGCTGCGGCCGCACACATGGCAAGGGAAGGACTGCTGCAGAGGAGTAGGAGGAGGAGGAGGAGGAGGAGGAGGAGGAGGATTCTTCATCCCACTCCCATCAGCGTTATCGGGGAGCCCCTGTACCCAGTTCGGCGGGTCCTGGGGCCGCCCGAGATGCACCCTCTGGTGCCGCTTCAGGTCGGACGCCTGGGTGAAGCGTCGCCCGCAGAGGCCGCAGCGGAAGGGCCGGGCCCCCGCGTGGGTGGCCGCGTGCCTCTTGAGGTCGGAAGGCTGGCTGAACCCCTTGGCGCACACCTCGCACCGCAGGCTCCGCTCCCGCACCCGGATCTGCCCGGTCCGGGGGTCCACAAAGAGCTCCGTGAACTTCCTCCCGGGAAGGGGCTGCTGGGCGGCCGCGTGGTGGCTGCGTCCGTGGCTCTGAAGGTCCGACAGCCAGAAGAAGCGGAGCCCGCAGTCCCCGCAGGGGTAGGAGCGGTCCGGGGACCCGGACCGGGGTCCGTGCGTTTCCCGGTGAGCCCGCAGCGCCTCTGTCTGGGTGAAGCGCTGCCCGCAGCGGCCGCAGCCGTAGGAGCGCAGGTGGGCGTGCGCGGGCAGGTGGGCCCGCAGCTCGGCCCTCTGGGAGAAGCTCTGGCAGCACACCGTGCACTTGAACCCGCGCTCCGAGGTGTGGAATCTCTGGTGCCTCTGGAGGCCCTGGGAGGTATTGAAGAGCCGCCCGCAGACCTCGCAGGAAAACCTGGGCGGGGCAACCATAGCCACGCCCACTCCTCCGCCCACTGCCGCCACTCTCCCGTTCTCCACCGCTTTCTCTGTGCTTTCTTCCAGGCGCTGCGTGGCGGTCTGCGGCGCCGGCCCCCAGCTCTCTCCTTGCGTGGTCGTTTGCGGCGGCCTCTCCACTATCGCCAGCGTACCGTTCTCCTGCAGCGTGAGCTCCATGGGCCGGGCGTAGGAGAAGGCGCTGTCGTACTCGCGGTGCAGCGCCGGGGGCGGGATGATGTAGCTGCCGTACTGCAGGGTCAGCTGCTCCTGCCCGTGCGCGGTCATGTGATCCTGCAGCCGCGCGTAAACCCCAAACCCCTCCCCGCACTCCGTGCAAATGTAGGCGCCCCCCTCGGCACTGTTGGTACAGTCCGCCAGCCCCTGCTGCGAATGGGAGATGGGGTAACCATTGATGTTTAGAGGTAGATCCATGGCTGGCGACTCAGCAGAAGGGAAGACCTCCAGCATGAACCATTCCTAGTGTTTGACTGTATCGCTGAAGACTGGGCCTGGGTCTGTTTTCATGTGCAGTAGAATCGCTGGAGTTAATTTCTGTGTGGAGAGCCTGGGTCAGAGGAGGCGGGATCCTGTCCTGTCTGGAGCGCCTGGGTCAGAGGAGGCGGGATCCTGTCCTGTCTGGAGAGCCTGGGTCAGAGGAGGCGGGATCCTGTCCTGTCTGGAGAGCCTGGGTCAGAGGAGGCGGGATCCTGTCCTGTCTGGAGAGCCTGGGTCAGAGGAGGCGGGATCCTGTCCTGTCAGGAGCCTGGGTCAGAGGAGGCGGGATCCAGTCCTGTCTGGAGAGCCTGGGTCAGAGGAGGCGGGATCCTGTCCTGTCTGGAGAGCCTGGGTCAGAGGAGGCGGGATCCTGTCCTGTCTGGAGAGCCTGGGTCAGAGGAGGCGGGATCCTGTCCTGTCTGGAGAGCCTGGGTCAGAGGAGGCGGGATCCTGTCCTGTCTGGAGAGCCTGGGTCAGAGGAGGCGGGATCCTGTCCTGTCTGGAGAGCCTGGGTCAGAGGAGGCGGGATCCTGTCCTGTCTGGAGAGCCTGGGTCAGAGGAGGCGGGATCCTGTCCTGTCTGGAGAGCCTGGGTCTCTTTGGTACTTGCTCTAAGGCAGGGTGGTTGAATGGGGGTGAATCTGATCCCTGGAGTGAATGTGCTGCACCCTATCTGCGATCCGCGCTGTCAGGGGTGGAGATTTTACACAGCAGGTACTGAAACAATAAAGAAAAAAAAAAACAAGGACTGGTTTAAGAAACAAGTTAAGCATGTTCAACCCACAACACACAGACCGCTGGTCTGCTTGACTCGGTCTCTTCTAGTTTCAATCACACTGATGAAGGCACTGGAGCCCAAACGCTGGTCTGCTTGACTCGGTCTCTTCTAGTTTCAATCACACTGATGAAGGCACTAGAGCCCAAACGCTGGTCTGCTTGACTCGGTCTCTTCTAGTTTCAACAACACTGATGAAGGCACTAGAGCCCAAACGCTGGTCTGCTTGACTCGGTCTCTTCTAGTTTCAATCACACTGATGAAGGCACTAGAGCCCAAACGCTGGTCTGCTTGACTCGGTCTCTTCTAGTTTCAACAACACTGATGAAGGCACTGGAGCCCAAACGCTGGTCTGCTTGACTCGGTCTCTTCTAGTTTCAACAACACTGATGAAGGCACTAGAGCCCAAACGCTGGTCTGCTTGACTCGGTCTCTTCTAGTTTCAATCACACTGATGAAGGCACTGGAGCCCAAACGCTGGTCTGCTTGACTCGGTCTCTTCTAGTTTCAACAACACTGATGAAGGCACTAGAGCCCAAACGCTGGTCTGCTTGACTCGGTCTCTTCTAGTTTCAATCACACTGATGAAGGCACTAGAGCCCAAACGCTGGTCTGCTTGACTCGGTCTCTTCTAGTTTCAATCACACTGATGAAGGCACTAGAGCCCAAACGCTGGTCTGCTTGACTCGGTCTCTTCTAGTTTCAATCACACTGATGAAGGCACTAGAGCCCAAACGCTGGTCTGCTTGACTCGGTCTCTTCTAGTTTCAATCACACTGATGAAGGCACTGGAGCCCAAACGCTGGTCTGCTTGACTCGGTCTCTTCTAGTTTCAATCACACTGATGAAGGCACTAGAGCCCAAACGCTGGTCTGCTTGACTCGGTCTCTTCTAGTTTCAATCACACTGATGAAGGCACTAGAGCCCAAACGCTGGTCTGCTTGACTCGGTCTCTTCTAGTTTCAATAACCCCGATGAAGGCACTAGAGCCCAAACGCTGGTCTGCTTGACTCGGTCTCTTCTAGTTTCAATCACACTGATGAAGGCACTAGAGCCCAAACGCTGGTCTGCTTGACTCGGCCTCTTCTAGTTTCATTAACACTAGCTGAAATTTCCGTCCACCTGACTGGAGTTTTACCTTCTAATTCTGAAAAGAGTTTTGAAGTTACAGAAGCGTTTAATTAATTAATTATTACAATAATGTAATTATTTCCGGAAATTAAAGATAGAATTACGGTTACTAAACTGTTTATTTCGTTGTTTTTAAACTACTAGGGGAGAGAAAAATTATGAATAAAATGAGCAGCTGTATTCAGAGCAAAAACATGCCAATGTAAACAATGTGTACATTTTTAATCTACTGTAATTTACTGTACAGAGATTTGTTACAAATTACCACGTTACCAAAAAAAAATTTAAAAATACAAATACAAGCCTACGGTCGGTTTTTAAATAAATGTTTTTTAAATAAGCGGTAGCCTTAAAATTTAAACAATACAATACAATACAATACAATACAATACCATACAATACAATACAGATGTGTTTAGCGCCCTCCCTACACGCCATGGCATCGCAGAGCGCTGTTACACACTTAATAACAAACACAGCCCTCATTCGTGCAATGCAGTCCAGCTACAAACCGAGTACAGAAACGCACATTCAGAATAATAATAATGATAATAATAATTATAGCACGTTTTCAGTTTTAGACTTCTAATATAATCCAATGTTTCAACCAGCCCAGCGACGATATTAACCGGATCAGAGTTTCACGGGCGAGGAGCGCAACAGCTAAAGAGGTCCGGCGGCAGGCTGGTACATTTATTATTATTACGATTAGTAATATTATTAATTGATTAACGAACGACACCCCCCCCCCCAGTATTAGATTATTAGGCATGTTTTAATTGCAGCTATTCAGAGCGGCTTGAAAGAGGCAGCTGTGTAAATACTGTCCAGTCACAAGAAACCGAGATAAAAAATACAATACTTCGAATTGGTGTCGTTTCTATTATTCACGACAGATAGCGATGTCTGTCGCGACGTTCTGGTACGACTGGTGACGTATGCACCAGGGTCAGTTTGCGTGCGTTTGGTTTTTGTGTAATCTAGGAGAATGATTAAGTTAAATTTAAAACACTTTCGAAAAAAGCGCAGGATGTACCGCCGTAGTGTGGCATCCACACAAATATATATATGGTTTCTATTTTAATTTTCCTGGCTTTCGGAAAACGACGACGGTGTTTTTATTTGGTTTATTTTTTATTTTATTTAAATTGTGTTCTTATTTTTGTTGTAAAATCGGTGCAAACCATTTTAAAAAGACAACGTCAGCCAGGCCCGACACACTGCTTTGTGATAGTATAACATGCAATGCAATGCAGCCGGGCTTTATATAATAATAATAATAATAATAATAATAATAATAATAATAATCAAACTTACAGCACGGTGTTTCCGTCGATGCTTTAAAACACACGCATATTTATTTTGTCAGTGCGTGTAATGTTGATAAAATGCCACTACGCACCGGATCTGTAGCCGCAGACAGCGTTTCTCTTTTTATTGTAAAGGAATAACATTTTAAAAAAAACGGGTGCACAGTGATGACGTTTTGCAAACCCCCGTCTACAATAAAAGGCACAGAGTCGAAACAGGACCTTTTTAAAAGCGCTTTTTTAAAATAGTTTTTTCCTAAACCCCATTGCAGACACGCGTCGCGGCTCTGCGTCCACCCGCAATTAGCGGCGTGTGTTAATTGGAGAGAAACGCGTTCTGGAACCCGTGCAGGGAGCTCGGAGTGCAAAACACCGACCTGGGGGAAGACTCGAGGCTGCGATCGCGTCTCACCGTGTAGCGTGTCACACACACACACGGGCTGGGGCAGCACGATTGTGGGTCCGGGTACAGGGGCCCCCCGGGTTTTGTTTTTTAACGGGACCCCTAGAACATTGGCTTGAACGTGGGGTTCGGTTACCGGCCGACTGGGGTCACAAGAGTCTGACACGCTTCATGAAGACACAAGAACTGCTGTCATGCAATGCACGTGTAACACTACTGCTGGGCAATTATTAATAATAATAATAATAATAATACTATACAAGCATGTTCAATGACTCAATACAACATCCCTTGGTGTTTGGTGTTTCCTGCTGGTGGTCAGCAGTCCTTGTTGACGACCCAGCTGGTTTCCGTTCTCGAATCCGGGTCCGGTCCGCGTCTCGCACCCTCTCCCCCTCCATGTTTGTAGAAGCAGGAGGACGGCTGTCCAGCTCAAAGAGAGAGAGAGAGAGGTCGAGGACAAAAAGGACAGTGTCCCCACCTACCTGCAGCTTTTTAAAAAAACGCACTTGGGTAATGTAAACAAACTGGTACGCCAACAACGGGGGCTCCAAATCCATTTTCAAAATCAGTTCCAAATCCCCCTTCACTTTGTCATCATTTCCAACACATTGAAAAGGAATTGAAAGTCGGATTATTCTTTTATCTGTTTATATATATATATATATATATATATATATATATATTTTCCTGTTCGTTGGTTTGAAGCTCGTTTTCTCGTTTTAAGTCGATGGTGAAGCCTGCGCTGATGTTGCCGCGGTGAGCAGCTCTGTTTAACGCGGCCTGCGCGGCCGAGCTTCTCATCAACGATGATTCACTGGAACGGATTCACGAAGGGAATTGGAATCTGGAATCTGGAATCTGGAATCTGGAATCTGGAATCTGGAATGGAGCCCCGGAATCCTGTACGCGGGTCACAGAAGAAGGAAGGCACAGCGACAAAGTAACAGCAGCATTTTTATTAGCACAGTCCAGCAGTGGCCAGGGTGGCCAGCCAGTCCTTCACTGCATGCGGCACACATTTCATCATGACTCTACCATCATCAACACGGGAGAGAGGGGAGAGGGGGAGGGAGGGGGAGAGGGAGAGAGGGAGGGGAGGGGGAGAGAGGGTACACATTTCATCATGACTCTACCATCATCAACACGGGAGAGAGGGGAGGGGGAGGGGGAGGGGAGAGGAGGGGGAGAGAGGGTACACATTTCATCATGACTCTACCATCATCAACACGGGAGAGAGGGAGAGGGGGAGAGAGGGAGGGGAGGGGGAGAGAGGGTACACATTTCATCATGACTCTACCATCATCAACACGGGAGAGAGGGGAGAGGGGGAGGGGGAGAGAGGGTACACATTTCATCATGACTCTACCATCATCAACACAGGAGAGAGGGGAGAGGGAGAGAGGGAGAGGAGGGGGAGAGGGTACACATTTCATCATGACTCTACCATCATCAACACGGGAGAGAGGGGAGAGGGGAGGGGGAGAGAGGGTACACATTTCATCATGACTCTACCATCATCAACACGGGAGAGAGGGGAGGGGGGAGAGAGGGTACACATTTCATCATGACTCTACCATCATCAACACGGGAGAGAGGGGAGAGGGAGGGGGAGGGAGAGGAGGGGGAGAGAGGGTACACATTTCATCATGACTCTACCATCATCAACACAGGAGAGAGGGGAGAGGGGGAGGGGAGAGGAGGGGGAGAGAGGGTACACATGTCATCATGACTCTACCATCATCAACACAGGGGAGGGGGAGAGAGGGTACACATTTCATCATGACTCTACCATCATCAACACGGGAGAGAGGGGAGGGAGAGGGGGAGAGGAGGGGGAGAGAGGGTACACATTTCATCATGACTCTACCATCATCAACACGGGAGAGAGGGGAGGGGAGGGGAGGGGAGGGGGAGAGAGGGTACACATTTCATCATGACTCTACCATCATCAACACAGGAGAGAGGGGAGAGGGGGAGGGGAGAGGAGGGGGAGAGAGGGTACACATGTCATCATGACTCTACCATCATCAACACAGGGGAGGGGGAGAGAGGGTACACATTTCATCATGACTCTACCATCATCAACACGGGAGAGAGGGGAGGGGAGGGGAGGGGGAGAGAGGGTACACATTTCATCATGACTCTACCATCATCAACACAGGAGAGAGGGGAGAGGGAGGGGGAGGGAGAGGAGGGGGAGAGAGGGTACACATTTCATCATGACTCTACCATCATCAACACAGGAGAGAGGGGAGAGGGGGAGGGGAGAGGAGGGGGAGAGAGGGTACACATGTCATCATGACTCTACCATCATCAATACAGGGGAGGGGGAGAGAGGGTACACATTTCATCATGACTCTACCATCATCAACACGGGAGAGAGGGGAGGGAGAGGGGGAGAGGAGGGGGAGAGAGGGTACACATTTCATCATGACTCTACCATCATCAACACGGGAGAGAGGGGAGGGGAGGGGGAGAGAGGGTACACATTTCATCATGACTCTACCATCATCAACACGGGAGAGAGGGGAGGGGGAGGGGGGGAGGGGGAGAGAGGGAGGGGAGAGGGGAGAGAGGGTACACATTTCATCATGACTCTACCATCATCAACACGGGAGAGAGGGGAGGGGGAGGGGGAGAGGAGGGGGAGAGAGGGTACACATTTCATCATGACTCTACCATCATCAACACGGGAGAGAGGGGAGGGGAGGGGAGGGGGAGAGAGGGTACACATTTCATCATGACTCTACCATCATCAACACAGGAGAGAGGGGAGGGGGAGAGAGGGAGAGGAGGGGGAGAGAGGGTACACATTTCATCATGACTCTACCATCATCAACACGGGAGAGAGGGAGAGGGGGAGAGAGGGAGGGGAGGGGGAGAGAGGGTACACATTTCATCATGACTCTACCATCATCAACACAGGAGAGAGGGGAGGGGGAGAGAGGGAGAGGAGGGGGAGAGAGGGTACACATTTCATCATGACTCTACCATCATCAACACGGGAGAGAGGGGAGGGGGGAGAGGGAGAGGAGGGGGAGAGAGGGTACACATTTCATCATGACTCTACCATCATCAACACAGGAGAGAGGGGAGGGGGAGAGAGGGAGGGGAGAGGAGGGGAAGAGAGGGTACACATTTCATCATGACTCTACCATCATCAACATGGGAGAGAGGGGAGGGGGAGGGGGAGAGAGGGTACACATTTCATCATGACTCTACCATCATCAACACGGGAGAGAGGGGGGAGGGGAGGGGAGGGGAGGGGAGGGGAGGGGAGGGGGAGAAAGGGTACACATTTCATCATGACTCTACCATCATCAACACGGGAGAGAGGGGGAGGGGGAGAGAGGGTACACATTTCATCAGGACTCTACCATCATCAACACGGGAGAGAGGGGAGGGGGAGAGAGGGTACACATTTCATCATGACTCTACCATCATCAACACAGGAGAGAGGGGAGGGGGAGAGAGGGTACACATTTCATCATGACTCTACCATCATCAACACAGGAGAGAGGGGAGGGGGAGAGAGGGTACACATTTCATCATGACTCTACCATCATCAACACGGGAGAGAGGGGAAGGGGAGGGGGAGGGGGAGGGAGAGGGAGAGAGGGAGGGGAGGGGGAGAGAGGGTACACATTTCATCATGACTCTACCATCATCAACACAGGAGAGAGGGGAGAGGGAGGGAGAGAGGGTACACATTTCATCATGACTCTACCATCATCAACACAGGAGAGAGGGGAGGGGGAGAGAGGGTACACATTTCATCATGACTCTACCATCATCAACACGGGAGAGAGGGGAAGGGGAGGGGGAGGGGGAGGGAGAGGGAGAGAGGGAGGGGAGGGGGAGAGAGGGTACACATTTCATCATGACTCTACCATCATCAACACAGGAGAGAGGGGAGAGGGAGGGAGAGAGGGTACACATTTCATCATGACTCTACCATCATCAACACAGGAGAGAGGGGAGAGGGAGAGGGGAGGGGAGAGGAGGGGGAGAGAGAGTACACATTTCATCATGACTCTACCATCATCAACACGGGAGAGAGGGGAGGGGGAGAGAGGGTACACATTTCATCATGACTCTACCATCATCAACACGGGAGAGAGGGGAAGGGGAGGGGGAGGGGGAGGGAGAGGGAGAGAGGGAGGGGAGGGGGAGAGAGGGTACACATTTAATCATGACTCTACCATCATCAACACAGGAGAGAGGGGAGAGGGAGGGAGAGAGGGTACACATTTCATCATGACTCTACCATCATCAACACAGGAGAGAGGGGAGGGGGAGAGAGGGTACACATTTCATCATGACTCTACCATCATCAACACAGGAGAGAGGGGAGGGGGAGAGAGGGTACACATTTCATCATGACTCTACCATCATCAACACGGGAGAGAGGGGAAGGGGAGGGGGAGGGGGAGGGAGAGGGGGAGGGGAGGGGGAGAGAGGGTACACATTTCATCATGACTCTACCATCATCAACACAGGAGAGAGGGGAGAGGGAGAGAGGGAGGGGAGAGGAGGGGGAGAGAGAGTACACATTTCATCATGACTCTACCATCATCAACACAGGAGAGAGGGGAGGGGGAGAGAGGGCACACATTTCATCATGACTCTACCATCATCAACACGGGAGAGAGGGGAGAGGGAGGGAGAGAGGGGGACGGAGAGAGAGAGGGGGAGAGAGAGATGGGGGGGGAGGCAAGTGACACGGCTGCTGCTAGGGCTGGGAAGACAGCATCGAATTCAATCTCTTCTGAATACTAAAACCAGCCCCAGCCTCAACTAAAGCCTGCTTTACAGTGAATTCCTTCACAAGCACTTGCATATAAAAACCAAGAGGCAAAACAAGCCATCAATAACAAAATAAACAAGAACAGGATCCTCTTTGTGTGTTTTCTGCATGTTTGGCGTGACGCGCTGCGTCAGAATCGCGTGTCCCTGTCGCTGTGACGCGTTTCCTGGGGCTCTGCGTTCACGTATGTAAACGTACTCGAGTGAAATGTCCGTACCAGGTGCTAGAAGGCCGAGCAGCACTGCGATCAATTGAAATTAAAACATTTTTTTGTTTTTTTAAAGTCTCGCTGCTAATATTATCATCTCTCCGTCTGAAACCACGTGCTTGATTTGCTAGGAGGGGGTTCCCTTTTTTTTTTTTTTTAACAAAAAAATAAAACAATGAAATAAATACACGAACAAGTATTTCCGTTGTTTGTTTTCAAACACACCTAAACATTGGGGAAGTTGGGTTATTCGAGCAAAAAAAAAAAGATTCTATATATTTACACATCGCCCCCCCCCCTCCCCCGTGTCAGCACACCCCTTGACTCTCGCACCTGCAGCCCCCCCTCCTCCTCCTCCTCCTCCTCCTCCTCCAGGGGGCTGTGACTGGAGGGGGGGGTCTCACTGAGGGAGGTGGGGCTCCGGCGCTGCCTTCTTGGAGCGTGACGGGCGGCCCCTCTTAGCCGGCGGCCGGGGCGCGGCGGGGGCCCCCTCTCCCTTCTCCCTGCCGGCCCGGCGGAGCTGCGGCTGGTCCTGCCGCCTGTCCTTGAGGTGCGAGCGCTGGTGCCTCTTGCAGTTGGTGCTGTCAGCGAAGCGCTTGCCGCACACCTTGCAGCTGTAGGGCTTCTCCCCCGTGTGGATGCGAGCGTGGCGGTTCAGCTGGGAGACCACGCAGAACACCTTCCCGCAGTGCGCGCACTCGAAGGGCCGGGCCCCGCGGTGCACCGCCAGGTGGCTCTTGAAGTACGGGTAGTGGCTGAAGATCTTCCCGCACTCGCTGCACACGTACGGCTTCTGGCCGCTGTGGAAGAGCAGGTGGTCGTCCAGGTGGCACTTCTTCTTGAACCTCAGGCCGCAGAAGCTGCACCTGTGCTGCCCCTCGTTCAGCGGCTTCCTCCCTTCTCTCTTCTTCACCTCCTCCTCCTCTTCCATTTCAGCATCTTTATCAGCTTCTCCTCCTCTTCCTCCTTGGTCCTTACCCTCCTCCTCCTCCTTCTCTTCCATTTCACCATCATCTTTATCAGCTTCTCCTCCTCTTCCTCCTTGGTCCTTACCCTCCTCCTCCTCCTTCTCTTCCATTTCAGCATCATCTTTATCAGCTTCTCCTCCTCTTCCTCCTCGGTCCTGCCCCTCCTCCTCCTCCTCCTCCTCTCTCCCCTTGCTGTTGACGCTGTCCAAGCTGGCTGCTTTAGAAGCTCCCTCCCCCTTCTTATCATTCGTCCTCCTCTGCCTCCTCCTCCTCCTCCTCCTCTCCGATCCTCCCTCCCCCTCCTCCTCCTCCTCCTCCTCCTCCTCCTGCCTCCCAGCCTCCCCGTGGACCTTCCTGTGCTCCCTGAGCTCCCGCGCATCCCAGAATATCCTGTCGCAGTCCCGGCAGCGGTGCCGCCAGCGCCCCTTGCTCTCCAGGTCGGGCCGGCCGTTGTGGAGCTGCTGGTGGATGTAGTAGTTGGCGAAGTAGCTGAAGCTCTTGCCGCACTGCCCGCAGGCGTGGCGCTTGGCCTTGTGCGTCTTGCCGTGGCGCCCCAGCTCCCTGGCGCCCGCGAAGCGTTCCCCGCAGGTCTCGCAGTGGTAGGGCAGCTCGTCCGAGAGCTGGTGGACCGACTGCTGGTGGGAAACCAGGCTGGGGAGGGAACCGAAAAGGGAGTCGCAGTCTGGGCACCTGTACAGCTCCCCATCCCCTCCTCCTGCCTTCTCAGCCCCCTTACCAGCCTTGCACTGGTGCTCCCCCATCAGGGAGGGGGTCTGGAAGCTCTCCCCGCAGCCCCTGCAGGAGTACAGCCGCAGGGAGCAGTGGGTGCGCTGGTGGGAGGTGAGGTGGGAGGCCTTGGCGAAGTTTTTGCCGCACACCTGGCACCAGAAGGGGCTGAGCCCGCGGTGGATCTTCTGGTGGTTGGTGAAGTAGGTGAAGTCCTTGAAGCTGCGTCCGCAGTCTGCGCAGCGGTAGGGGGAGGGGGAGGGGGAGGGGGAGGCAGGGGGGCGGGGGCAGGAGCAGGACTCGCGGTGCAGGGAGTAGCTGCTGCTGCCATCGCCGCGCCGGGTGAGGCACTGCCCGCAGTCTGGGCAGCTGTAGGGGTGCGGGCCGTGGCGTTCCTGGTGGAGCTTCAGGACCCACGGCGTGCTGAAACACTTCCCACAGAGCGGGCAGGCGTGGAGACCTCCCACCCCCCCTCCTCCTCCTCCCCCTCCTCCTCCCAATCCCGATACATCTTCACCTTCTCCAGCGCCAACACCTGCAGAGGCACAAAGACAGCAGCAGCAGCAGCAGGGTTACCTGAAGATGCAGGGCTTGAAACGCTGGGGTTCAGAGCTCCCCTCCATGAAGTCTACTATTATTATTATTAATATTGAAATGATCTGGAGACAGACTTCACTGAAGGGAGCTCTGAACCCCAGGACTGGGTGCAGCAGCAGCAGGAGCAGCAGCAGGGCTAGTGTGAGTTTGTAACCCTGCTCAAACTCCTGGCTCCTGATCATTTCAATATTAATAATAATAATACTAGACTTCATTGAGGGGAGCTCTGAACCCCAGGACTGGGTGCAGCAGCAGCAGCAGGGCTAGTGTGAGTTTCTAACCCTGCTCAAACTCCTGGCTCCTGATCATTTCAATAATAATAATAATAATGCTAGTCTTCATTGAGGGGAGCTCTGAACCCCAGGACTGGGTGCAGCAGCAGCAGCAGCAGCAGCAGGGCTAGTGTGAGTTTCTAACCCTGCTCAAACTCCTGGCTCCTGATCATTTCAATATTAATAATAATAATACTAGACTTCATTGAGGGGAGCTCTGAACCCCAGGACTGGGTGCAGCAGCAGCAGCAGCAGGGCTAGTGTGAGTTTGTAACCCTGCTCAAACTCCTGGCTCCTGATCATTTCAATATTAATAATAATACTAGACTTCATTGAGGGGAGCTCTGAACCCCAGGACTGGGTGCAGCAGCAGCAGGGCTGGTGTGAGTTTCTAACCCTGCTCAAACTCCTGGCTCCTGATCATTTCAATAATAATAATAATAATGCTAGTCTTCATTGAGGGGAGCTCTGAACCCCAGGACTGGGTGCAGCAGCAGCAGCAGCAGCAGGGCTAGTGTGAGTTTGTAACCCTGCTCAAACTCCTGGCTCCTGATCATTTCAATATTAATAATAATAATGCTAGTCTTCATTGAGGGGAGCTCTGAACCCCAGTTCTGGTGTTTTTACTCACTGGCGGTTGCTTGCTGGCGTAGTTCAGCCGGCTCCTCTGGCTCATCGGAAGTGTCTTGCTCTTCGTCTCTGGGGTCGGGGTCGGGGGTCGGGGTCCCCTCCTCGGTGCCCCCCCGATTCTGCACGCAGGCCTCCATCGTCAGGTCCAGGGGTTCCTGTTTGAAGCTCGCAGGTTGGGACCCCGAGTCAGACATGCCCCCTTTCGATACAGGCAGATGATTCTCTGTAACACAGAACAACAGAGTGATGATCCAGTACTGAGGATGCCTCGAAGCCAGGCCTCCTTCAGAGCCATTGCTGCTGTTAGCATTACTTGTATTTCATAAGTATGATTTTCTATTGTTGTAGAGACACTCAGTTAGCTTTAGATGTGTGCAGTGATTCTCACATAGAAGGGTACATACACCATGGCTTGAAACTCACACGAGCCCTGCTGCTGCACCCAGTCCTGGGGTTCAGAGCTCCCCTCAATGAAGTCTATTATTATTATTAATATTGAAATGATCAGGAGCCAGGAGTTTGAGCAGGGTTAGAAACTCACACTAGCCCTGCTGCTGCTGCACCCTGTCCTGGGGTTCAGAGCTCCCCTCAATGAAGTCTAGTATTATTATTAATATTGAAATGATCAGGAGCCAGGAGTTTGAGCAGGGTTAGAAACTCACACTAGCCCTGCTGCTGCTGCTGCTGCAGCACCCAGTCCTGGGGTTCAGAGCTCCCCTCAATGAAGTCTAGTATTATTATTATTAATATTGAAATGATCAGGAGCCAGGAGTTTGAGCAGGGTTACAAACTCACACTAGCCCTGCTGCTGCTGCTGCACCCAGTCCTGGGGTTCAGAGCTCCCCTCAATGAAGTCTAGTATTATTATTAATATTGAAATGATCAGGAGCCAGGAGTTTGAGCAGGGTTACAAACTCACACTAGCCCTGCTGCTGCTGCTGCTGCACCCAGTCCTGGGGTTCAGAGCTCCCCTCAATGAAGTCTAGTATTATTATTATTAATATTGAAATGATCAGGAGCCAGGAGTTTGAGCAGGGTTACAAACTCACACTAGCCCTGCTGCTGCTGCTGCACCCAGTCCTGGGGTTCAGAGCTCCCCTCAATGAAGTCTAGTATTATTATTAATATTGAAATGATCAGGAGCCAGGAGTTTGAGCAGGGTTACAAACTCACACTAGCCCTGCTGCTGCTGCACCCAGTCCTGGGGTTCAGAGCTCCCCTCAATGAAGTCTAATATTATTATTATTATTGAAATGATCAGGAGCCAGGAGTTTGAGCAGGGTTACAAACTCACACTAGCCCTGCTGCTGCTGCTGCTGCACCCAGTCCTGGGGTTCAGAGCTCCCCTCAATGAAGTGTAATATTATTATTAATATTGAAATGATCAGGAGCCAGGAGTTTGAGCAGGGTTACAAACTCACACTAGCCCTGCTGCTGCTGCTGCACCCAGTCCTGGGGTTCAGAGCTCCCCTCAATGAAGTCTAGTATTATTATTAATATTGAAATGATCAGGAGCCAGGAGTTTGAGCAGGGTTACAAACTCACACTAGCCCTGCTGCTGCTGCTGCTGCACCCAGTCCTGGGGTTCAGAGCTCCCCTCAATGAAGTGTAATATTATTATTAATATTGAAATGATCAGGAGCCAGGAGTTTGAGCAGGGTTACAAACTCACACTAGCCCTGCTGCTGCTGCTGCACCCAGTCCTGGGGTTCAGAGCTCCCCTCAATGAAGTCTAGTATTATTATTATTCGTGTCCAACATTCTCAGTTTCTTGCTGTTGGTAAAGCAGCCGCAGCGCGCTGCGGTCCGAACACAGCGCGGTACAGTCGTGACTTTACCGTGCAGATGCGCGACGGTGCTTTTTTTGTCACGCTGAATGGTTTCAGCCAGTCCCAGGACAGTAATGCGGCGCCTCGGGTTATCACAACACTGCGGTGAGATTGGACGTGTACTGATATGTTTTCAATGCACAGATTATACAGACTACCCCCTAGACCCGACACGTCCCGGACTCACTCGCGTACAAAGAGACTCGTTTTCAATTCCTTTCCTGCCCTGAATGTTAAAACAACAACATAGCCTGGAGCCTGGACTTCAAGCACAGAGACGCCGGCGGTAGCATTAATAATAATAATAATAATAATAATAATAATAATAATAATAATAATAATAATAATAATAATAACACTACGAGTGTCCGATCTTCAGTAATTCCCATGATTTCGCTTCACTGAACAGACAGATAGATAGATAGATAGATAGATAGATAGATAGATAGATAGATAGATAGATAGATAGATAGACAGATAGACAGATAGATAGATGGATAGATAGATAGATAGATAGATAGATAGATAGATATACTCACGATTTTTGCGGAATCGCTGGTTCGTGAAATAATATCTGAGCTGATTTGAGAAGACGTACAATGGGCTCGCAGTTATGACGTCACCATACTGGGCGGGCAGTGTTGTCAGGCAGTAGAGGTTGTTGCCATGCCAACCAGAGGCCCTCGAGAGAGAGTTATTATTATTATTATTATTATTATTATTATTATTATTATTATTATGATCGAGTTTATATATAAGTCACAAGGCAAAACTTGTAAGCTGAGACTGACCTATAATTTTATAACAATTCTAAATTATGAAACCCCGTCATAATCAAATCGAGGCTAGTTTATAGTGGCGTTGTATTGAAATCTTATTTTAAAGGATATTTGAAAAAAGATAAATAAATAAATAAATAAATAAAGTGA